>NW_020653850.1:522829-585106 GCF_003589595.1 Hyposmocoma kahamanoa
GATAATAAATGATCGTAAGATAATATGGGGAATTTGAGTCTGTGGAAACAATGTACTACTGCATACATTATTACGCGGAGACCAAGACAATATTACTGATAGATAATTCATGGCTGGGAAACAATAAAGAATAGATAAAGTCTACGATGAGAAATCTATGTCAGATGTTATTTTTAACCCACTTCAAAAGAGGAGGAGGTTCTCAATTTGTCTGGATATGTTACATGAAAACATATTTCATTGCAAACATAGAGAACACAACTTTTTGGTAGTTCAATGAACAATTATAATTTCAATCATCAGAAGTTGCATGGAAAGTTCAAACTTTGCATATTAAGGTTATAAAAATGCGACCATCTACCTGAACATTGAAAATAAATATTTAACCAGTCTAATATAGGATGTATAGGATTTCATGAGGGTAGCAATTTTGGTCTAGGTTGTTGGGACGATCCAGCAATGGACTTCTTCTTGTCTAGGTAACTTGGTTTTAGTAACAGTAGAGGTCCTTGTGAGTCGTCCAGGGAAGTACTGCCTTATTCAAGGCAGTACACAAGGAACATATCAACTTATGTCTCAGGGTGATGGGCGCAGTGGCAGTGCCTCTTAGATCTTTGCGATTTAAGAGGAGGCACTTGTTATGTACAGGCGTGTCGCTTACCACTGCGAGCACGACTTGTTCATTCCGTCACTAGATATTATAAATAAAAAATAGTTCATGGCGCTAAACACGTGTTAAACAATACATTAACATGAATACAGTTACTATGCTATAGCATCGCAGACAAAAAAAAAGGAAGGCATAGTGTAGTGCTGTACACTAAATAGCTGTTGAATCGGCACAGGAGACTTAAGATTTATTTTCCACCTGGCGACATTTTTGAGATATTTCAGTTTTGTTTTCTCAACCTAATTTCGGTGGCAATTTTTGTTATTTACGTATTCGAGTACATTATCGTAAAATATTAAACAATATATCAAGTTATTATACTCGAATATTAAATAACATTAATAAGGATAATTTCTCGATATCGCAAATGTTTAAGGACGGTGAATACCACTTTCTATCAGGTGGACCAAAACAAAACCGTACACTATAATGTTTTTATTATTTCAGCATTTTAAACCTCAGCATAAGCATCGAAGATAAGCAAGGGTCACGTCGCGGGCGGTCCTTTGTCCGTCACACGTTCTGTCCCGTCATAGAACTCAGTACGTGACGCGGGCTAAATGCCATAAATGTGTACGAATAACTCCTTCGGGACCCGTAAGAGTGCCGCGATAGCATGGGGTTGACAAATGTCAAATTTGATAAGGGGAACGCATGTCGTCTTACGTTTCCACAATATGGCAAAAAGACATTACCAATACGGAATCTTTATTTCTCGAAAACTACAAATTCTAAAGCTATTCCAAGCCAGACTGAATATGCATTATTATCAAATAAACACAAAGAAAATTTCCTTCGATCCGATTGTTCGAAACCAGCGTCTGTTACCTCAACGTGGCTACGTGGTAATAAAAACATCAATATTCAATAAAAAGAAAATATTTAATAGACATTTTTAAGATAAGACAAAACCTGAAACAATTTTTTTATTAGGAAATCAAACTATTTTTTCGGACCTAAATCGCGAATATTTCTTTTTTTAAACAATCCAACGTTTGCGGCCCTTTAGGGGTTCCAAGGTCACCCACATTGACATATATACCTGTGAAGGGCCCGAAACATTCGTTGGTTTGAAAAACTAATGCACGCGGTTGAGATCCGAAAAAATAATTTCATTTCCTATATGTAATAATTGTCATTCCTCAGTGTATGCACATGTTAGAAACAGTCATAAATAATCAGAACGTTGAAACTCCTCATCATTGTCATTTCAAAAGCATTTCTGTTTGAAGGGCAAACAGAAAGATCCTTCTTGAAAATGAAAACAGTATCTCAGACAAACCCTTCAAGCAACCCTTTGTTGTTATCTCGGCAGTGTGGAAATTGCAGGCAAATCCCGCTCGTCCGACTCACCGATCTGATACCTCGGGATTTATTCCATGGCACATTTGTCAACAGAAAATGTTTTGAACTTTTAAGGTCAGAGGTACTTCCATGCAACGCTGTGGACGTTTTTATGCAATCACTTGAAATCACTTGGATGCTCGCATGTCAAATAAGTTATTTTTTGTTCATACGGACAAGTTTTTAAGTACTTTTTCACCGTTATCGTCTTTCGTTGAGATTACATTGAATTTTACAACTCAATCTCAAGCAATAGGTCAGACGTTCTCGGGTAAATTGTACGTTGCCTAATTTCCACGGAACTTTTTATTATTTAAGTGTGCGAGTATATTATCGTAAAATACGATACAATACTCGAATACAAGAAATAGCCACAGAAATTAGGCAGCGAACGCAAACCCAAGAAAGATCCAGATGTATTTCTACTCTGTGTACAAATTAAGCGCCCCACTGGTAAATTTATTTTATAGGTAGTCGTTTCTTTTTTTTGCGCAAATGTACGTACAGTCTACGAGGCACATAATTTCGTTCTCGAAGGGAATAATCGTAGCTCAGGAAGGTGCAAATAGGAAACAATTCCATAAAGCCCGGCCAGAGTAGTGAGACGCGTTTACGGGGACTGTTCTAGTGAAAACGACGCGTCAGAGGAGCATTTACTGAGACCGCTTAGAGTAATACCGCCGGAAGATTTATCGTCTGTGGGAAGCCGAGTGGGGCAAGACGACGTGGAGGGGAGGGGTAATGGTCTAATGACGCTCTTATATGACGACATGTTAGCCCCTATCAGGTTATAAGAAGTTATGAAATATATATGTCGATGTGGATGAATTCACAAAGGCCTTGCCAGAAAAGGTCGTGTCGCCTCAATGGCGACTCTTGGCTTGCTTGCAATCTAATACCAAGAATGATAAGTTTAATGAAATTGACATTCTTCACTGGTAAAGAATGTCAAGTGACTGGAAGAGGAATTCGTGCGCCTGGTGGTAATCGACACGCCTACTCATGACAGTTTTAATCGCAAAGATCCAATCAAACTCCAACTCAAAGTCCAATGTGCCAATTTCACCAGCACCCAATTCCCTTCAATGTCGGATGCAGTCATGCGCACATTACTCAGAAACACGGCATGGTGGAAGTACTTCCCTGGACGAACGATTTCACAAGGAGCTTCTACTGCTACTAAAATTGGATTTGATTAGGAACAATATTAATATTTTCGGAAATACAGTACACACACACATAAAGTTAATATCAGGAACGAGAATAAACTGTCAAGTTCTTAATAGTCGACTCCATAAAATTACAAATTAAAATGAAAGCGCTATGCGTACGCTTCTATTAATAACATATCCCTATTGACATTCAAAATTTGCCATTTTCCAAGTTTAAAAATACCGTGAAACAAAAACTTTATACAAAAGGTTATATCAGAAATTGGAATAGGTAGACTATGTTTACCTAAACTTCATACATGAGAGGTTGGTATTTTAAATATTTTGTCAGAATTTTGAAAAGCTACTTAATTAGTAAGTGTTGTTAAGTTTCCAGTATACGGAATTGTAAAAAAAAATAAAAATTATTATGTAAAAAAATCCAATACGGTATTTTGATGGAAGATTAAGAGTTAAGAATTCAGTGACACTTCGCCAATCGTTGAAATTGAATAAAGACAAAGAAAGTATTAATTTAAAATGAATTTTAATACAAACAGAGGATAGTATTAAAAAAGCTTATTATTTTTGTACAATAACTTAACGAGAAAATTGCCCTTCTGCTTGCCCTGGGAGCGAATACAAAATTATAGTGTGTTTTTTTTAACTACAACAGTATAGGGATATTCGAAACCATAGGAGATATAAGGAAACTGTATTAGGAACTATTAAGTCTTTTCTTTGGTAAAAACGTTTTGCCATAGTCATAATTTGGCATAATTTCGGTCAAGCGTGAGTTGGCCATAAAAATAAATAAAATTGATTACTTTTTTGTGCTGATTGATTCAGTTTTTTGTAGTTGAAAAAATCGGGACAGACGTTGGTCAAATTTAATCAAATGTATTTCGTAAAAATTAATGCTAATAGACTTAGTTTCATTCACGGACCATTTTATTGTATTGGAAGAAAAAATCGTGACTGCAGAAGTTGGTCAAATTTAATAAAAAGTATTTTCATAGAAAACGAACGAAACCAAAAAGATTACTAAGCCAAAATTGTTTTCGCAAAATAAGACTTAATGGTTCCTAAGACAGTTTCGCTGTATCTTCTATGGTTTCGGATTAATTCATATTGTCCCAGTCAAAAAAACACACAGTATACACCTTTTAACTAGTTAAATAGATTGTTTTTTGCCTAAATGGTAAAGCCGTCATTGGTATTTATCGAAACCAATCGATATAAAGCCATTTAAGTAAATATTAAACCTCTTGACTTAATTGAACGACGAATGTATTCTATCGATGCTAATCGGAATGACCAATTGTTAAAAATAATTATACACTTAAGCGTTAACTGTTATTTTATTCAAGCTAATTTGAACCGTATTTAAGGTTAATTAATTGATGGAAATATTTGAATAGTAACAACAAAAAAAGAAAAATGTTGCCATATGCCTAGCGTAATTAGTGCCAATAATAGGTGAAATCGAGCTGTGGATAATGATAATTAACAGGTAAAAAATAAAATAAAATTTGAGCTTTTGCTAAATATAATTTCCATGAAAATGATAAGAACCGCTTCGCCATGACCCAGTGAACTATAAACAGTGTGGGCTTTGTTGGCACACCTAACAATTCGACTTGGCTGATTGCAAGGGCGCTACAGCTAAATTGCTGTAATCCATAGCCACTGGTTTATTTTACTAACGAATTCTAGTTATTTCATCAGTACCGTATCGGCGAAATGCAATATGGGCTATGATTGCAGCAACTTTAAAATGTAATTTTACTAATTATAACACGAAATTCAATAAGGTTTCTTTTTGTTTTAATGTATTCAACATGGTTAGCCTATTATACCTATGTAGCAGAGCTCGGGTTATGCGTGGCGTTAGGTTTAAACGCCGTGTAAAATTTAATAACCATTGTTATTGCTTTAAAAATCGATTGTTGTTGATATTTCGCGAGGTACGTTACGTGAGCAAAAAAGCTACGTTTCCAAAGCCAGTAAATTCCCTTTAGAGTAATGAAATAAACTCGTAAAACCTCTGTAACATTGTTTGTAGGTACGTTTTCTTTCTATATAAAAAGAAGGCGTATTGTTTATACAAGAGTAAATTAGATTTTATGACGAATATTGTGTATACGGTTTTGGGCCACATACATTTTTGTTTATAACCTTCTTGTTTATTTATTTATACAAAGGAGCAAATGGTGTCGTCATTTTCAGGCTTGTTTCAGAGCGACGCTTCGACTACACGGCGGCGCGAAGGCAGTCAAGCGCGCGAGTGCAAATGTTGGGTTCTCATTCCATATCATTTCACCGGGAATTATAACATCTAAAACTACATTTATTCATCATCATACACCCATTGTACGTCCACTTCTGGCCACGGGTCTCCTCTAGAGAAAGGGTTTAAGCCACCCTGGTTCAATGCGGGCTTATGACTTCACACAATTTCCTTCTTCGACGTAGAAACCTGTTTCATCATGGTATTGAGTGAAGCAGCAGAAATCTGCTAAACATTCACAGTACTACGTAACTGAGCAATAAACATAGGTCCACACCGTCACAGCTACTCGATCCCTCGACCTTTCGATTGAGAAGCCACCACCGCTACGCTGTTAACTACAGTGACTACATCGATAATCTTTAACACGAGTAATAGATATTTATTTTATTTATATATTTTATAGATTTTAAATTATACATTTTATATAATTATTACAGTAATACACGGTTTATTATTATTTCATACAAAATTTTACGTATATTTAAATAAATATAATACAATTTTCAATGTAAAATGTTTTATGTTGGCATTTTAAATTTAAGTTATCTTTTGTTGTTGATTGTCCATGGCGTCCGAACCTAGGCCACCACAGAATATCATCAGCGTTGGGTTGTTTTGCATGCACAACCCGACAAATGCTGAGTGGTGACCCTCAATGTTTAGAGTTTTACGAGCCATAAGAACTACCTTTTTTTTAATTTAAATAATTACTATAAAAAACAAGTAAATACAAATATTATTTTCTTTTTTCTGTTCATCTTAGATTAAGAATTTGAAGATGAATTAGTAAGTAAATTCTAGGAGTCAACCGTGACCATGGGACCTGTAAAAGGCCTGTAAAGAAACGTCGGTTTGTTTGAAAAAACAAAAATACGCGATTTAAATCCGGGAAAATAGTTTCATTTGCTATGTGTAACAATCGCGAAAACCTAAGAACTCGATAAATAAATTCTATACAAAAGAAAATTTCTTTTAACACCAAGTAACTGGTACAAGGTTAAGTTTCTATTAAAACTGTACAACAAAATACAGGCACGCCATAGAGGCAATTACCTGACAACTAGCTTTTGGCTGAAATTCCTTTCAGTAGTAAAGTAAAAGTGACTGCTAAAGTGAAACCTTATTATTATTTTTTTTTTTACGGGGGGGAAATCTTTATGGATACCCCTGAGCCCAGGGAGACTCAGGGGTTATGTGGGGACTCTCCCTCCAGACTGGAGGGCCTACCCCACTAAAACCCCCCCGGGTTTCCCTCTCGCCGGTTGAGTCGGCGCCGTGGGATCAGTGAACATTCACCACGGCGGTAAACTGAAACCTGACTAAAACGTGGACTGAATTTAGGAAACATTTTCTACTTTGGTGTTGGCGTGGAAGAGAAACTTATATTAGCAGAAGAATTGTAAATTATCCAACCAGCTTGTGGTGTGAACGACGTAGCGACCAAGAATGGGAATGCTACGATAGTTTTGACGACATTTAACAAATGTAGATGAAAAGGTGAGGAGAAGTGGACCCCGACCCACATATTTCGATCACATTGGTAATGTCTTTAAAAAGATCAAGTAAAAAGTACCAGGAATAAATGGGTATTATAACGAGACTGCAAGTGGAGGAGGCGAAAAAAATTTACCAGGAGCGTAGCGTATTTGTTTATTTTTATTATTTCTTTTTATCTTGTTTGTCGCGCTCAACTTTTACGTTGATAAAATTACTGTGCAGAACTGTCAAAATGTTTTAAAATCAGCTGCGTCCTTGTGCCATGTTTGGCACTGTGATATTCTTTTGCACCCATTAATCGAGGCGCTGCCGGTGCTTGTCACATTCGCTATTGTGATAAAATGTAATATTTCGGTTCCTGTTTCGGTTTATCACTCGAATTTGACAGCTTAATGTGGATATAATAGCTTCATGGCGGCGGCATGCTACGGGGGCAGCTACAGTTTGATGTGATACCGTATTCTTCAGACGTGCCATAAAGTAGGCCCAAACGCTTTGTCATGCCACAAAATGTACCAAAATGAAGTAGAAATAAAATATCAGCACCTTCCTTGGAAATTAATAAAGGTTCATTCACGCGTGAAGTCTCCGGTTATATTAAGACGCCTTACGCGCGCGAATGCCTTGCGTCAAACACATTTCAGTGAACTTGCCGAGGTAGGGGCTCACCATTATGTAAAATCTATGTGCCGTGTACGTAGATACATATTTATTTACGTGTTACAACTACTACAACGTCCTTGATGTATGTAGTTGTTACCACATTGTTACCACATGGATGTGTACATGAATCCACTTCTGTTATTGTTTAAGGAGGGGATTGGGCTACAATTCCGCCACGGTGCGGGTTGGGGACTGTATATTTTTCAAGGATTGTAAAACCATCGTCGACGGGGAGGTTTTGGAGTCATAAGTACATGCCGCCGCAGGGATGCGTGCTGACGACTTATCAATTCGAGAAGCGACCGCTCTCTCACTAGAAAATTAAGATAATTGTGGACATTGAAATGAAAAACCTAAAACCAATATTGTTTCGAATCGAAGTTCGATAACGGCAAAGAACATGCTAGAAATCCGAATTAAAATCATCTCTGTCTTTTGAAGTTGTATTCCTCAAATCAAGTTACAAATAAGAAACGAAAAGTTGTCCATAATGTTGTTTAACCTACCGACAACATCAGGTCGAAAGGAGTCCGCGACAAACGTACGTCATCCTAATATTTCCGTCCCATTAACAAAATGTCGTCGTCATTTCTCGGCTCATCTCCATCCATTTCTATTCAACATGACTTCATATTTCCGCCATAGCCATTTATGGAAATTCCATAGCGATAAATTAAATATACACATGACCGACTAACCCCATAAACTGATGACAATCTCACTATGTCATATTACGTGCTGTTACAGAAGCTATCATCACCTACTGACAATGAATATTAATAATGCTGTTAATATTGATTTCCGGCATTTCGTATCCGAAAGTCGTAATTAAACACGGACGGCCTTGACTAACTGGGGTAATTTATATTGATTTTATTGACGGATATTAACATTTGGTTATAAATGTTCGTGTCATTCGCATTGTTGGTTTAGATAGACGGATAAAAATTTTATCCACTTCCGTGAAAACTTGTTTAATAAAACTAGCCGAAATTACCACTAAAGGTATAAAATGTGGCAGTAGAAATACTTGTAAAAGAGTTTGTCCAGGGAAATAAAGCCACCACACCTATTGTACCGCCAAGTAGTAATGTGAACATTATTACGGTCTGGTGTAACGGGTAAAGGTACTGGTGAAATACAGGCACATACAAAGAATGTCTCTACTTTAAGAGAGGATACGAATTAGATTAGTGGCAAGGATAATCCTTTTAACTCCCCGCTCTTCCCAAGTAGACTTTGCAAGAATATTAAAGGTTTTTTCATCCAAAATCCAAAAAAAGAAAAATTTTAAATAGAATTATATAAAGAAAATTAACAAATATGTGAGTGTGTGTGTGCATGTATGGGAGTAACTGTGTGTGTATTTAAATGTAAGTTTCTGTAAAGTTGTAGTTTGTTACAGACCTTCCACATCACTGTATTTGTGGAAATGAGATCTGTCAAATTATATCGCAGAGTGACTGGCAGCGGCAGTGGTTCTCAGATTAAGGCTTTGAGTGGCAATGCAACTGTTCTGAATTGGCATGTCGCTTACCACCAGGCCTACGATTTGTTCGTCTCATCATTTGATATCATAAAAAGTAAGAAATAACAAAAAGTACTAACAAGTTTTATTAACTGCCTCCGTAGCGGAACGATTACCAAGCTAGTCTGCCACACAGAGGTTCGATTACCGGGAGGACAGAAATATTAGTATGGCCTACGTTTATTTATCTCGTGAATTTGGGCTCCTTTGTGGTTGTCTGTGTGTACCGCGATACAGGCTGTCCCCAGTTCGGGGGCTACGAGTAAATGTGTATTAAAAAAAACTTTGTACAACAGTAATTAAACTAGTTCGTTTTAAAAGTTGTGGCAGTGAAAAGGCGGGCTAATAAATGCTGCAGTTGCCCACGACAACCCTGGTACTCTGCCAGGCCCAGATGATTTGACAAGAACATCTACATAAGAATAAGATTCCGGGTGCTATTCAAAATTTGCCATTTACGAGATTTAAAACTATAGTGAAACAAAAACTTTATACTAAAGGTTGTTATACAGCTTCTGCGCACTTGGATGACAAAAGTCCGTGTAGTGACCCGTTTAGCCATTACAGGTAGTCTAAATCTAAGATGTTTAAATTAAATATTGTAATGATAAATGTAGCAGCCACAGACGTGCCAGAATGTCTAACCCTCTTCCGACATTTAGGCACGTCTTAGTGCTAGCAAAAGTAACAACCATGCCTTGTGAATCAGCATAAGACACACGTGCCAAATTAGTATAAATAAGTAGCTCAAGCAAAGTATACACATTAATATACAGTCATTTACCAGCCCACGACTCGTCTATCATTCTCCATTAAACTACCATGGCGAAGTGGTGACCACCAACACCTTTTCACCTGCGCGATGGTAAAATAAATGTATTGAAATGTGTATTAATAAAGAGCAATCCCTAGAATTTCTTGCTCATTCTTCTCAGGGAAATCTGCCTTACGAATGAGCGGTAGAGTTAAAACATAATGACGATTACAAGTGAAATTTGCTTAGCAATGAAATGAAGATTATTTGACTTTGACTATGACTTTGAGCATTCTAATGACAACGCTGTCTGTTGCACATTGTATATATACACATGTGTAAGGTTGGCATAAGGTTGAGAGATGTAAAAACTTTGAAAAGCTTACGTCTGCAAAAATTCAATTTCGTTTCTCGCCAAGCGTATGTATGCATATAATATTAGACAAAACGTTTTAGGGTCAGGCGACATTACAAAAACCGTTCCATCACGAGAAAAAACAAGAAAATATGATATTATAAGGTGATATTCACATTCACTACGTATTCAGGACAATCGGGATTGCTCATGGCAAGACAAAGGCACATGCAAAATTCATAACCTCGTTTCGAAGAAAGACTATAACTTCAAAGGCGTAATAAAACGAGCGTCTGACGTAAAGAACGTCCCGTCTTAATAAAAAGCGACACGGGAGACGTCGTTATGCTAATCCTACAAAATGCGGGCACTTGTTGGTGCACAAGTGGAAAATAAACCGAATTTCAGACGATAGTGTATTCGAATTAAGCCTCATTAAGTTTTGTAAAAATTATCTTAGGTCAAGTGGATATTAGCGAAAACCACGTAAGAAAAAACAATGGAAGTGCCGTAAACCTCGATTACTATCAAAATCGCTGTCGCCAAAACTCGCGCATTCCTTTGATTTGATCCAAGTAGCTTATTCTCCGCGGTCCCCGTCTAAGCTTACCTTATTTCTCTTCTCCTTCCGCTTTTCCTTCGATGAAATTTTAATAAAGTCGTGTCGTATTAATGATTCATTAATCTTCTCGTATATATGCTTATTAACCCAAATATCTCATTATTGGAAAGTATTGGAAATGAAGTTATTTAAAATCGCCATATTTATTTTTTCAAAAAACCAAATTTTCGGGTCTGGACCGATTGTCGCGGCAGACTGAGAATATAATATTCATCAAAACGTTGTCTGTTAAAGCAAACTAGCCTATTCTGAACTATACTTGAAAGTAATCAATCCTAACTACCTAGATCTAAAGGCAAAGTATCTCTGAAATACCGGTAATATTAAAAATGAAAAGCAAAAATATGAAACTAAACAATTATATTTTTACGTACACTAATCACTATAACACATCAACAATATTGCACAAAATATATAGGTAATATTATAATTTGAAAAGGAGGTATCTGGAGTGGATACTCCATGTGTATTATTTCCTTAAAGTGTAATTAAACTTTATCCGATTTCTGATAATAATACTACATTGCTATATATACATAATACTAAATATTATGTAGCAATGCAAAGCCCTGAGATCTATTTTTGATCAGAAATAGAATGTTAGTAGCGGTGGAGCTCCTTGTGAAAGAGTCCGTCGAGGGAAGTACTGCCTTACCTACCTTAAACTCCTCTATATAATATCTGCCGGCAAGCGACAATGTGAACATTACTGCGTTCCGGTTTGGAAAGGCACATGGGACTTGTCAACTTATATTTGAGGGTGACGAGCGCAATCGCAGTGATCCTCAGATCTGTGATCAGTGGCATTGCATCTGCTATTGCCTGTCGCTTACCACCTGCCACACGACTTGTTCATCCCTTTACTTGGTACGCTAAAAAACTGTTTATTAATCTTAAGTAAATATTTTTTCCTTATCATAATAGCTCAAACATAAAATAAAAGCAATTTCGTTGGAGATGGAGCTGAGTCACAACAAACACGTCGCCGGCGGTTATATTTTGCTAACGATTCACAAATGACATCATCCTAGAGATTGCGGCGCTTGGTGTAATATGGAATTATCGCATCTGTGTTTTAGTACGACATTGCCTTTATCTATTGAAATTTGTCACATATTTGTATATTGCGTTTAGCACGCCGAGTTTACAATCTCGTTACATTGCATTGTGTGACATGACACATTATTCTTTCAGATGCATCGATTAGGCATTTCATAAAGAGAAACTTCTCAGTTTGGATTGAAATTGTAATGATTCTATCTCAAACACACTTTTCGGATTTTTGTTTCATGATACCAAGCAACAGGACCAACAAATTGTGCGCCTGATGGTAAGCGAAACGCCTGTCACTTCGAGAAAAGTTGACAAATCTCACGTGGCTGTAATTTCACCAGCACCCTTACCCTCGAAAACCGGAATGCAGTAACGCTTAAATTACTGCTTGGCGGCAGAAATAGATAACGTGGCAGTACTTCCCTGGACGAATTCTTTCACAGGGAGCTCTACTGCTACTAAAAAATTCATGTTATTATTGTGTACGCCCATAGTTCCGAACTGATCTGTCAATGCATTATAAATTGTAAAACAAGGACAAATGATAACTCGTTACTCATTCAGTAATTGATAGCTAAAAAAACAATGCATTTCGAACTTGAACGAGCTGCATTTGAACGAGCTTTTTCATTCGCGAGATGTTTAATTTTGAATAGTTTATAATGTAAGCTCGCGATTTCGTTAAGGCATATTCCATGTGCATCTTGTAACTCACAGTGTAATCCAATGCGTGAGCTGAACCGTCTGGTACTGTTTTTCTATTTATGTTAGAACCGAACTTTACTGCTCTAGAAGCATAAGTCATCATGAAGGCTTTGTCTTGATTCCACACAATGCCATTAATCTGAGACCGTTTCACGATACTCATTAGTCTTCAATTTAATCATTCATATACTTTTCCTCTGTTGTATTCCGATATACGTCTTCATCAACTAAACTTACAAATGCACTTTCTGATAATGACTCGGCATGTCACTCGTGTCAATTAAGAACACCATTATATATTTTTATTATAATAGTTTATTTTAAAATATCTTAGGTAGGGTGTAACAACCGTTGACCATTACTGTATTACCTTTTATAAATATAAATAGTGGCATGACGTGCTTTACCCCTATTAGTTTTACGTGTAAACGTTGTTGCTAGTCTATATTCCTGGGAGTCTGGCTTTTAAAATTGAAACTTGGCTGTGTTATAACTATAGCCCTTCTCAAAATTATAGATTTTGACTTTCATGATTCACTAAATGGATCACTAGTTAAAGGTTTCTTACCACATCAAGACTTCTTATTGTTTTCCCGATATTTCATAACAATTGCACGCGTGTTGTGACTACTTAGAATTGTTATGTAACACGAACGATAAAATAAAAGTGACCAATTACAAAATGTAATCACCTGGAAAAATATACTTTATTACCGCTATTGATTTATAACTTGATACCTAAGACAAGGTCATGTGGCGAACGAGTCAGATGACTGAGACCGGCTCGTGGCCGCACCCACAATCGCGCATGGGTCACGGACTACACTGTTGTTTTACAGATTGCTAATTCGTAAACCAGCAATATAAGACTTTTGAGAAAATTGGGAGAGATATCCACTTGATTTAAGAAATACTTATCGAATTGAGAGTCTGTTTTGTTCCAAATCAGTCACATAGTCAGTTCAAATGTCAGTGATCGTTGTGTGTCGAATATCGACGAACGAATAATAGCAATGTAGACATATGGCGTCTTGCAACAGCAGCGTGGCTATATGGTTACATACGAACCCTATTCCCCACGTGGGTGGGGGCGGACTTGGCCCGCAGCGCGTGGTCAAGTTCAGCCAGCGACAAGCGGGAGCAAACGTTTCGAATTTAGTTTCACGGTCAGCGATTTCTTCTCGACGAATTAAATATGGTGATTATATTAAAAATTTCAAGATAAAAATTAAAAAAAAGATCTTGCTTGAGGTAACCGCCAATAGTTATTTTCAGACTGACAACGATATTAATAACAAAAAAGAAAAAAATATATCATAATAATGCAATTTCCCATAAAGAAATTAACAAGTGACAATAGATTGCACTAGATTTCAACTGTTACCAATTCATTCCTTGCCATGAGGAAACGGTAATTTAATTAAGTACGTTGGAAACATTGATTTATCAACTACGATATAAATATGCTGCGTACGGTGTCTATATGACAGCGTGAGTCATGGTCGTAAAATTTAGATATTGCGCAGTAAGAAGCATAATATCGAATGGGTGTCGAACAATGTCCGGGCCGCGAAGAATCTCACAACCAGAATAAAATGCTTTTAACGGAATGCTTGCCTGTTTTTCCTTTCACAATTGTACAATGGACAGTGTGCAATAAAATATGAATATTATTGTGTTCATAGGACGAACTAGTCGTGCGCCTGGTGGTAAGCGACACGCCTGTCCACAACTGTTGCAGTGCCGCTGAGAGCTTCGCAACCTGAGACATAAGTGAACAAGTTCCATATGCCTGTAAATTCATTAGCACTTTTACTATGCAAAAGCGGAATGCAGTAATGCTCGCATTTCTTTCGAATAACGATTGTTCGAATTTTCATTACACCGAAAACCGAATTATAACGAAACCGTTGTTCTTTCAAGATATGTTAGATGTTTATCGCAAAGACACAATTAGGTTCGGTTAAGTTAGGTTTATAAAAGAAAAAACATTTTCCTCTCAAAATTACTTTCGAGGTTATGAAAAATCGAGCAAACGTATTTCTGGAAAATGTCATTTCGGACTATTGATAAGGAACTAAAACTATACTATTATTAATTAATAGTATACCAACGTGGTTCATACTTAGTTCGAATTTGATCCTTTCTACATAGCTATCACATACATAATATATACACACAGATAGACTTCAAACTTATAACAATATTTGTGTCACTTTTCACACTTTTTGTAGCGTCGGATACTTGCAAAATCGAACTTCGCTTCTGAGAAAAGCTTCCTTTCCCACCTACACGGGAAAGTCTTTACAATATGAGGCTATTGTTTACTTCCAGATTTAACAAAGATTTACTATACAAAGGAATTGTCTGATATTAACGTAAGGCAGTAAAAACGCTTCTAGCTCAGTCTCAGGTGAAATGCTTTTGCAATCTGCAAAGAAATAAGTCACCGAGAACTGTGAAAGGATATCGAATAACAATCACCGTAAAGTCTTAATTTCGAGACACTACGGAAATGTAGTCGTCGGTACATGAATACTAATTACCGGTAAAACACGATTGAAGCGAGTGAAGCTAATGCAAGGTGGAGGAACAAATCAATTGCCATCGCCTTTGTCTCTGCTCAGATGTGGAATTAATCCTGTGTCAGCTTTGTGCCAGGTGTGTTCATTGTTCTGAATACTGAGTGGGCCAATAAATGTAAAGCTGACTCGAATTATCAATACACGAATACATAATGACATAAAAGATAAATTTGGAGAAATAGGTTTCGTAAACAAGAAAGACTGTCCTGTTAACGCTGTCCTACAATACAGGACAATGCTTTTTTATTTCTTTTTCTTTTCGTATTTCTTTGTGCACGTTCCTATTTTTTCATCTGTCTCCGGGTGGCTGGAACATAGTTGTAAGTAATACCTTTGACCTTTTAAATAGTTCAACTAATATTTAATTTACTAGTTTTAGATGTTAAAAGAAACATTTCAATATATTCCTTCTATATTCATAGATTAATATATTAAACTGTTTCCGAGCAAAAGGCCGAACTTGAAAAGAATGTTTTTATTTACGGACTTTGCGTAAACTTGACTCTGGACAGAATAATTCATACAAAGTGATACAAAAGCAAATCAATCAATTTACTTCGTCGGACCTGATATTGGTATGCAAGCCCTGTGCGGCGCTCACGAAAACAATTTGCCGGGGATTCCACCCCGCAGGGTGGCTGCGACGCCGCTAAAATGTTTTATGTCAGAAACAGAATATTAAAAAGTATGCATAACAGATGTATCATCTGTTCGAGCGAAATCATCAAAAAGCATTAAATGAGCGTAGCAGGCGATGCTCTATACCCTATAATTAAAGGAGTTCAGAGCCCGATAATATGGGTTGATAATATTGTTCGCAAAATTAATCAAAAAATTATATTTTTTAATGGTCCACAAAGCGTGTCTTTAAAAATACTTAAGATCTTACCTTATATCGAGTTCTTAGGTTTTCGCGATTGTTACACATAGGAAATGAAACTATTTTTCCGGATTTAAATCGCGTATATTTGTTTTTTCAAACAAACCGACGTTTCGGGCCCTTTACATGGTCACGGTTGACTACCAACCGTAATCATGGGACCTGTAAAGGGCCCGAAACGTCGGTTTGTTTATAAAACAAATATACGCGGTTTAAATCCGGAAAAAAAGTATCTTGCTTTATTTTAAAAAAACTTTTCCAATTTAATAATCTCCCACCTACACTTAAACTTCCATTGTCAAAGCTTGTTGTCAAAAAATACCTTAGAGCTATTTTGTTAGAAAAGCAAAAACAGCTCTGATGGCGGTAGCTTTTCATAGTACAGAATTCGAGGTGTAAAATAGGCATCTAGGTATATCTTATAGACCATACTTGCGTGCTTCCCATGTACTGACACTCATTCTTGTTTTATTATAATTTTATATAATGGCGTATGTGGTACACTCACTATATGTACGTAAATGTAGTATATCACCATGTTCTACATATTAATATTGTGAAAGCGCTAAATTCTTTTTGGGGATCCGGTCGACGCCGGAACATATGAGGATGCGACGGAATATCAGCGTCAGTCTCCAGGCTGGCATTACGCTGAGTCGCAGCCTTTTCATGGTAGCAACACATTGTTTTATGTATTAATTCAATTTTTTTTGTTTACTAATAATTATAATTTTAACTGAAACTTTTCATTATTATTATTATTTTTATTATTGTTATTTCTCTTTCCAAATTTACAGGTGTTTATTGATGTGTTGTAAACCGTGAATAAATCTTTTTCTATTCTATTCTATTCTATTCAATTTACCTACCTCATAATATCTAGACCGCTTTAGTAACTCTGGCGCTTTAATTTTCTTTTTAAAAACACCAGGATTGCAACAGAAAGATGCGAGCATTTGCAACCACGTACCACGAACAACTGGACTAACAATCCAATTGTAATAACTGTTCAATACTTTATCTAAACGACACCATTAAATCTAATTAAAATTGACATAAAAAAGTACAAACTTGTTCTCATTAAATGGTTTAATGAAAATTAAAGGCTATAATACCATTTAACATAAACACGTCATGATCATTAGCAACGGTGGGAGCTTATCGGTCAGCGACCTTCGAAGTTATCAACAACGTTGATTTCGACTTTAATGTCACAACAGTTTGATAAAAGCTTAAGCAGCCGATAACCGCAAAATGTTTAAATATGCCAACCTCAGCTTTGTACTTTTGCGGTGGAAATCCTGGAACCCTCGGAGCTACAGGAAAATTTAATCGCTAGAGTTTTCGGTTTGCCAGAAGGCAGCTACATCCGCCAAAAAAATAAGTTTAGCTATGAATAAATAATGCACATACTCATAGCCCCGCGCTAGGGAAACCCTGTGTTGTGGGTGCCATGGACACACACATTGAACACCACAAATTACACCCAAACTCACGAGAAGAATAAATGTAGTCCATACAAATATTTCTCCCGGCCCGGGGATCGACCCCTGAACCTCTGCGTGGCAGACCAGCATGGTAACCGTTCGGCCACCTAAAACATTGCCAACCCCTTTGGGCACGACGCCTGCAATTGAAAATTGCCTCCACTTAACAACACGAGCTAAAGGCAACAAGAAACAATTTTATTTTTCTTTACCGTTCATCATCATCATCATCAACCCGTTTATATGTCCCACTGCTTGGCACGGGTCTCCTTTCAAACGAGGGTTTAGGCCATAGTCCGCCACGCTGGCCCAGTGCGGGTCGGGGACTTCACACGTTTTCCGAAGGTTGTGAACCTTCTTCGACGTGCAGTTTCATCACGACGTTTTCCTTCACCGAAAAGCTCATGATAAATTCCAATTTCCAATTTCGCACATAAATTCAGAGAAACTCAGAGGTACGAGGCCGGATTCGAACCTACGAAATTCTGCTTGAGAGGCAGTAGGTCAAACCATTAGGCCACCACGGCTTCCACGGCTTTACCGTTCAACATACTTTTAATAATTTCGTTTATTTATTGTCGTTCTTAAATTGAACTTGGCGTTTCGCTTTCTTTAAAATCGGAATTCATATTTAGGACACATATAAAAAACAGGTTCCTGAATACCGTATCCAACTTATTTGAAAGTTACAGTACACAAATTTTCCATAACATGAGTTGTTAGAGCCACTGTTAAAGCGACCATTATTATTGTCCCTCAGAGCGGGACAGATAATATAAGATCACTGGGGACACCTATGCATTTATTATTGCCTTAAAAATAAAACACTTGTTTGTGACAGTTATGACATGTTTTAATGATTAAAAAAAAGAACTATAAATGTTTAATGATAAAAAATTACAAAAAAAGAACTAATCTTGTGTGGATTGGTGGGACTGAATTTATACATTATTCGCATTCGCGCCATTGTTTCCCAATTAATGTCACTTGTGTCATGTTTTGTCGAAGCAGGACATTGTAAATTATTTTAGGGACAGCGGGACACGGCGCTAAAAGGGGATTGTCCGGGTCAAAGCGAGACGTATAGTCACGTTAGCTATGGTCCATGACGAAATGGCCAGATACGAGATGGGAAATGCAAGTCCTTGGAATGTTTTGTTAAGCTACTTTCCTCGGGAAGTTTCCCTTTTAACGACTGTGGTGACCGTTCAACTAAAAATACAGTTATTTCTTTTTCTTGAAAAAGCTAAATCTTTTTGAAGGATAAAGAAAATTGTTAATCTCGAAACTTCTTCAAGCATGAAGCGTCACAGAGCGTCGTCACACACAAAAGAGCCGCTTTAGTACACCTTGTATTATATTTCTGATAAGACTTCCCCAAGAAAGCAAGAAAAATTAAAATAACGTAACAGACGTTAGACGGCAAGAAAAATCATTCCACGCATATTTTTTAGGTACAAAAATTCTTAGTTACTTTGGCTCTCTTAATTATCAATTCAGAAAAGTCGTTCTTGCAAAGAAAAGACACTGCGAGAAAGTACAGAATTATCGCAATTGTTTAACTGCCAACGTAGTCTAATAATCACTAGTCAGTCTAGAGCGATATTCATTTATTTGCTGGCGATGATAAAAAACTTCAGTAAATCAATCAAAACAAAGAACTCAGAGACAACAAAAAACTCCTCAGCGCTCACTAATTAATCTCCGCTAGAGGCAAGCCGGAACGTTACACAACCAATTACACGAGAATACTAAACGCGAAATGTCACGATATGGAAGATTTACCCCAAGATTCATCACCGGGCCGCATCCAGCATACATTGACAGTCCAATCACAAGCTAACGAGATTATTGGTAGAACAACCTATATGGTCGAGCGAGGAATATACAACCTTTGCTATAAGACAAACTTATCTGTAAACAAATTGCAGGAACAAAAGCGGACATGTCCTCTCCTCCAATATTAGCAAACGTGGCCTTAATTAAAGCCAACATCGAACGTTAACAAGAAAATAGTTGTCTCAAGTGCCTGGCCTTCACTTAGCCTCGGCTCCACGTTTAGAGGAGATAAATTCGATCCAGGTCGCAAGGTCATAAAGGGCATATCGAACCCTATCATAATTTAATTCTACTTGTATCGACATAACATACTGATCATGTTTGTTGTGTTCAATTTTGAAATTTAATAAATATTCATTCGTAACACTGATTCACCTAAGAAGATCGAGTCAGAAACTTTAGGGGCTGCTCATTGTAAATAAATATTAGTCCACATTTAGCACACACAATGTTTATTTTAAAATCAGAAGTATGTACAGGCGATCTCAAAGAGCTTACGGGTCCATTCTTTTTTTTCTCATTCACGTAAGTAGAAGTTGTATAATTATTTATAATTGTCTTTAATGTAATGATTTTGTGTAGTTTCAAACTTTATAATTGGCGCAATATTATCTAACTGCCTCCGCATTGACTTACAATTATATGGACGTCGGGTCCGCGCTAAAAAGTGTCCGAACTTATAGGGCGTTAAAATCGTATACAGAGCGTCATTCACGCAAAATTAGACAGTACTGCGATGACATTACAATTTAAATTCAACGTTTTAGCTTTTTCATATTCCTTTACACGTTTAAATAGGTTGACTTGGGACATTTTTTTCGTGGTTTTTGTATTAGACCCGTCGTCCATTTATTTGTAAGTCAATGTGCCTCCGTGACCGAACGGCTACCACACTGATCTGCCACCCAGATCCCGGGTTCTATTCCCGGACCGGGAAAAATATTTGTATGGGCTACATTTATTTCTCTCGTGAGTTTAGGTGTAATTTGTGGTTGTCTGTGTGTGTGTGTGTCCGTGGCACATGAGTGTGTGCGTTATTATTAATATTGAATTAATTATTTATTCACAAGTTTCATAAAAATATTGACATAAATTACAATTGCATAACTGTACTCTGTACACCGGGTAAGAAATTTCATTTCTCAAAGTTATCTAAGAGAAACACTCTTGGGTTTAGTTAGTAAATTGCCCGAAGCGCACGCTTTTGTAGAACAAATATTCTATGAATCGGCAGAATTTCCCTTAAGCAAAACGCCGTTTATCATCTCAAACAGCAGGCCGTGGCTATGATAAACCAATCTGGAGGTTTCTACACCCGCAAGTTATAGTAATTTTTTTTTATCGCGTACCCTGTAGACCTGAACCGTTTCGATAACTTGGTTATTTGTGTACCCCATTGCACAATCTCAGAGTTATGTGAAAAAAAAAATACAACTGTATCTACAAGGTTTCATATTTTATGTCTAATTATCGTGGTACACACAATCAAACGCCTTGGAAAGATCACAG
Organism: Hyposmocoma kahamanoa; assembly: GCF_003589595.1. Classification (NCBI taxonomy): domain Eukaryota; kingdom Metazoa; phylum Arthropoda; class Insecta; order Lepidoptera; family Cosmopterigidae; genus Hyposmocoma; species Hyposmocoma kahamanoa. The sequence goes on from NW_020653850.1 coordinate 543,765, forward strand.
AATACACCTATAGATACGTATGAATAAAAAAGTTTGTTATAAATAAAATCAATTACAGTTTATTAAAATAGAGACAAAGAAATAAGATAATGTTAATTTGCAAATTGATATATGTTACATATATACGCAAATTGAAATATGTTATATTTTTTCAAATTGTACATTGTCCCCTATCTTGGCGTAGCCTTTCCGTAAGTAACTAACGCAAGTCAACATAAAATATATGTTTTATCAACGCAACGGAAGCATCGGTTGATGAGCGACCCCAGTGAAGTCAAAGTGAAACCGAATTAATGATGAAATTATTACTGTAAAAATGTGCACAAGGCTGATTAATGATCATCTAATCAACTTATAGATTTTAAGACTTTCGTGGTTATTCACTAAATGAAATATCGGGAAAATAAAAAGAAGTTATACCGTGGTAAGAAACCTGTTACTAGTGATAATCATCTAATCAACTTACCTACAAAATTCGTTTCTCGCTTTCGCCTATCACAGTACTTTATGCCTTACCCGCCTGACGCTCACCTGTAACAAATACAAACAGTTAATGTCAACTTTAATTAATCCAGGATTAAGTTGCCAAACCTTTACCCCCCTCTATTTCACCTCCGCCACGGTACAATTTTGGCTATAAATTCATATGTTAATACCAAAAGCCCCTTTCACCCACGCCAAGATTATCTCGACTAAATAATTCTGATATATTATTTTTAAGGCTAAAGTTTATTAATATTGAATTCATGTATTACCGTATGTTAAATTGTTTTAATATTACACATTAAACATGACAATATTGAAAAAACGACATTACTCTTTGTTGTTTTTGTTGAAGAAAAAAGACAGACTGAACAAGATTTCAGAATAAACGTTGGCTTGTTACCAAGTTTTTTAAATTTCTTTATAATAAAATAATAACATACCAACTCCTACTTCTATTAGCCAACTCACGATTTACCTTTGATGTTTGCACTTCGATTGATTGTCCATTAATAATACTAACAATTGTTGGGTAACCCACGTCTCGTCCCATTGCCATTATTCTGATAAATGGATCTACACTATCGCCCTTGAATATTAGAACGCACCCTCAATAATAAAGCGACCAAATTGAAAAAATATGTTTTAGGACACTGACAATTTAAAAAAAAAACTAACGTAACTGACGGCTATTGGTATATTGGCCAACAATATGACGAAATTCTATCTTATAAGAAAAACTATATTATGTCGTAGCCAGTTATCACTTCATACGTAATGTATATTCGTTTTTGTGAATGTTATACGATTGCTGCGGCATTTGTGAACTGAATTCGAAGATTATTTTTTGTTGGAAAAGGCGGTTCTTAAGCAGTAAGTAAGTAAGTACTGAAGTTTAATGCAAGTGGATATTCATATACTAAGCAGTGTAAGCTCTGTGCAGGATCTCTGTAATCCGCTCAATAGGCTCATAATGTCCGTATGTTTTTCAAAACTAGAAGTGATAGCCGACCACATGGGTGTCTTGTAACTAAGTGCTCAGAGAGGATTGTTTAGCTGTATACTAAAAAATTTGCTGCACTCTCCGAATAAACTCATACTCTTCCAGTGAGTTTATTTCCTATTCTTTACAAGTACAAAACAGTGGCGAAGGCTGTTCGAAGAAGATAAACCGATGTAGAAGGTTCGCCGCAAATGATGCATGGCAAAAACTTTCAAGAACTAAGACTTGGAGCATACATTTTTGCAATAAGCGGATCGAAACCGATTATACATATGCTAAGTTACAGGTAGTACTATTAATTAAAGAATAACTAACCAACTCTATAATACAATTCAAAGCTTATACGGCGAATAGGTTAATTCAATGAAGTATAAGTAAACCTCGCCTCTACCATGATTACCCCCTGAAATAGCGCTCGGGACAAGTTACAATGCGGGTGAATCGATCGCGCGGCTGCAGCGGCACGATACCGGTACTAAACCGGCTCGACACCGGCCCAGTTCCGGCTCCGGCCGTCGTCGGTGCATCGCGACACACTGACACTGACCCAGTAATGGGAGTCCTGTGACGTCACTGCGGTGCTCTAACACGTGGATAGTATTTGCGTCGTTGAAGTGCAAATAATGCGCAGTGAAGTTCCGAAGGACAAATTGAGCGTCTCAAAAGACTAACGGCAGTAGTTGCTTCGAAATATTTAATCGCTAAAGTTATATTAATATAATTCAAGGGGATTTTTCATCATCATCAATAACCCGAGCCTACGTCTCTCGTCGTCTCGTTGAACTTAAGCGATCACGGCCTTTTTATCGTGCTTCCTTTGAGTGGTCCACCAACTTTTTTGTCTCTAGTGAATGAGATGTATAATTTTACACGGCTTACAAAAGCAAACTCAATTAATCTTCGTACTTCTACGTTTTTCAAATATGAGTATTAGCACTTCGCCTATTATATGAAAGATTTGCCTGAGTATAATTATGCCAAAAGGACGATATTATTTGAATTTTCCTTTCGACTGAATAATTTTTAAAACACACAATATTTCAATATTTGATTTCGCTTTTTATAATCTGAATTCCATCTTACGGAGAGAAATAAAGCATATTGTGTTGTATATTGTATCTTGAATATCACAGTTTAGAGATAGTTACAGCAATGCGACAAAACATTATCATTTGCGTAAGTATGGAAAGCTTCGGATAACAAATAAAAATCATGTTCCAATTACAGGAAACTATATCATGATGTGGACAAAATAATTATCACACAAATGAATAATAATAGGTACAATATTAAACAAAACATGGGAAATTTTAATACCACATCGTAAAACACGGTCATAATGTGTCCAATGGTAATGGCGCTGCAATCAGACATTATCGTTTATCAAACATATTTAATGAACAACGTAAGCTCGTTACTGGTAATAATGATGTTGAAAACACAACAAGACAAATGATTGTAATCAACTCTACATTAAATCACTCTTTTAAAATTATGATGTAACAACGTTAACAAATCTATCAATTAAGTATTTACATACAAGTTGCATAAGATCACGCCTGGCGTAGACAGAGATCAACCGCTTATTACTCTCCTAACAAACCTCTTCCGCCCCAATCCCATAGTCTTTTTATACATGCTCGTTCATTTTTATTACCTTTATTTGGCCTTTATAAGAACATCCCCATTCTGATCAAGATACGTACCTACGTCGCCGTCGAGATCTACTTCATCACACGTTTTCGTCCACATTTGCTTGTAAATTTGTGCTGTCAATCTACTAACATCCATCCACCTGTCAGCTACTCTCAAAATATTATGTTTAACTTTGCTAACTAATCCAAAATCACTTCTAATTTTAATCTTTTAAAAGTTTTACATTGGATAGGTTAATGGATAACGTTAACTCAACCAAGCGTCCTCCAAATCGTGGCTAACTTCGATGTTACGAAAATAAAAGGTGAAAGTTTTTGATCGCGAACGTGAATTGACTTCAGTCCTTTCCCTTTCGTTTGTGGATTTCAAAAATAGTTGTTTTGATCGAGTAATGAAATATAAAGAGAGTCGGTTTCGTGTTTATACTTTGACAACAATGTCGAAGTAACCTTTTACTTTCATCAATACTTTATTACTTCAAACTTGTTTACAAAAGTGAAATCAAAATATTCAAGGGATTTACCAGAAATTTTCTTAATTAAACTAAAAGGTCTATAAATTAACTCGAATAAAGTTATACCATTTTGGACAAAGTCATTTATTTCACTTTTATTTTATTTTATTTATTGAGCACAGCTACAGAACACAAACTAATAAGTAAACTGTAACAGGTAGATATATTAGAAATGTAAATAAATTTGCATCCCTTTTTTGCACAACATTTGACTAAGGGACACACAATAAAAAGGTCTTAACTACCTACTTTAAACGAGTCTTAAAAAAACTACAATTCTTAAACGCAATAAAAAGTATACAGTAACAAAATTCACTTTATAATAATAATAATACAAGTCAAGGAAAGATCAAGATCAAGATGTTGGCAAGTTTGCCCAGCCTGGTTTATTATTTTTACCACCACCCCAACCTCCCCACGATCTTGGGGTCGGGGTGGACACAATAAAAAAACCTAAACACAAAGTCCCAACTGGACATGGCCAGGCAAACCGTTTACTTCTTTTTCCTTCGATGTTCCTATAAATAAATATAATGTTTTCGAGGTTCCAAAATAGAAAATTATCTTATAAGATGCCCAAACATCTTCCCCATCGATTCTCTATTTGTCTTCAATAAGCTTGTCTTTTCCCCCCACTATTCTTGGATATGTTTTAACGTCCATATGGAGAGTTGGGATGACGCCGTAACTCAAAAACCATTTTATTTGCTTATTTAATAAAAAAGGCTTCAGTATAAACAGTATATGTTATTTTAGAAAGCAGCTCAAGATACAAACGAAAAACCGTCTAGGTTTTAAGAAACAAAAATGCCTGAAGCTTGACGTAAATACTGTTGGTAGTGCCAGCAAAGATTCTGACACAGTCTATTATTGATAAGCTCAAAAATAATGATTTCTCACAGCAGCTTCACAGGACCAAAGTTGTGAAACAAGATTGAAGAAATACGAACTCTCATTACCAAATCTGCATTCAAAGAGAACCTGACCTATCCAAACAAAAAGATATCTAAAAATCTAGCCGGAGATCATTTGTTTAGCACTGCAGGCTGGCTCGGGGCCAACCGGGGCAACTTGAATTGTTTTACGGCCTGCACCAACCGACAACTATGTCCTTGACACCACACATAGTTGGGTATTCGCCAATAATTACGTGGCAGACAATTGGGCTATTGTCAACTTTCTCTTTTTAAATTACCTTAATCCCCTGTCCTATAAGCAGTGATCTCAAGGCGTAATTGTCTTACAGATGGTGACTATTGGTCAAAAGATGGAGCAGAAAGGTGGACACAGTAACCAACCTTTATTAAACAAAGACCCACCGAGTTAGACTCGTTGTATCGATCTCGACGAGTAGTAGGTAGACTACTTGGACTTTTTAAAGTTCGCTGATTTGTATCGGTTTCTTTTTTCAATTTCAATTTAAGTTTTTATTTGTTTACTAATTAAATGTGTTTCAGTTTCATAAGTGATATATATTTTTCCTTCTCTAAATTTTTGGAGTGACCTTGAGCCTATGCGGAGCCCTACTAATATGTAAAACACTCGAAACGAAAAAAATACAATTCAAGGAATTCTTTCCAAAAAATTCATCTATAGAATTGTACTGTAGAATTCATTATTAAATAAAAATAGTTACAGTCAAGTATAAAATATTTCGTTCATAGTATAGTAGACCTACAATATGCGAGTTTATTCGGTACAGTGGACAAAGATTTAAATTTATCAATCATATCTGTCAATTTAACTGAGTTGGAGCCTCTACTACAAATTATACAACATTGAAAACTTGACAGCGGTAGTAGCGCAACGGAAGAACTATCGCTTCCCAATCGAGGTTTCGAATTCCTATTCCCTTGGCGGCATGTACTTGACTTTAATTTCTAAGTTACGTACATTTTGTGAATATTTAGTAGCAACACTTCTCTTTGTAGGAGACCCGTGCCCGGCAGTAGTATAATAAGCTGATGATAATGATGAAAAAGCCATGTAAGCGCTCACTACTAGCACTTAAAAAAATAATCACACGAAAAACCGATTTCCCAAAATTACCTTCAACATGATCCTACTAATAACGGCTATATTTATAGCATCCTTTTTGAATCTCATGAATATAAAACGATGGCGAAAGTCGAAATACAATAACAACAGCAACGTGGCCATGGAAAAGTTTGGCAAATTTATATCTTACAATTTTCTTTTTTTATTTCATTCATGAAGCCATATGAGTTGGCATCAGGACAATTTGGCAAACACTCCTAATTCATTTAATGCAATGGCAACACTGCACTAAGCTAGTGCTGACCTAGTGTGACCGGTGAAGGTCGGGTCACCTGGATGACGGTTGGTCTTGACACTGGATCTGGCTCCGTTCCATGGGATTTAAACAGGTTTTGCTTTCCTTTGGAATGCCACATTATTTATGAACAAATTTAGCTGGCTAGAACTTGAGATCTTGGCCTAAGTAGGGAAATAGTATTGAAGTTTAATTCCGGTTAGTTACAGGTCCACTCTATTGTATTAGCGTAATTATAGTTGAAGTTGACTTGAGTAGTATAGGGATGGGCAGCAGCGTTTGGCCGAGTATTCATTACCGATCTGTAACGGTAACGTGATAGATAAAGTAACGATGTTCTAGTGTAGTGTACGTGTGGAACTCCACTCGCAAGAATGAGTACCTGGTTATCGTCGGTTCAGTGCTAACCGTTCCGCTCGCGGCAAGATCGCGAACACATATAGACTATGATTTTTGATAGCATAACATGCAAACGGGTACGGTTACAGCTCGCCAGTGAGATTACAACATCACGCCAACTGCCTCCGTGGCCGAACGGTTACCATGCCGGACTGCCATGCAGGGGTCCCAGGTTCGATTCCCGGGCCGGGAGAAATATTTGTATGGCCTACATTTATTTGTCTCGTGAGTTTGGGTGTAATTTGTAATTGTCTATTTGTGTGTCCATGGCACCCGCGACACAGGGTTTCCCTAGTGCGGGGCTATGTCGAGCGTGTGCGTTATTATTATTATAATCAAGCGATTTTAACAAAACTTCATTTCCAAGAAATGCTTAAGACTTAAATGCTAATCTACATGAACACATGTCAACATCTGTAGTGTACTCAGTGTAACCACTACCACAAGTCAAAGCCTCGCAGAGAAGTTCTCGTTAAACAATGGAAATAATATGCTACGTGAGCTTATTCAAAATTGCATTTCGACAACTAAGATTTACATTTCGATAATTAAATTTCAAAAGCTTATTGCAACACACCAATAATGCAGTGCCACATTTAAATTAAACTTATAATCACCCAATTTGCCCCAAAACACATTATTAATCAAGTTTTGAAACTGAATACAAGTACAATTTGAACAATTGGATATACAGATTGCCCGTTTTATTGCGGTTCTTTAAAGTACCTATTTGTTTAGCTCCACCATTCTAAATACAGTTAATAGTAATCATAGAAAAATGAATAATCTGAATTATTGGGGTAGGATCAGATAGAACAATGAAAGTGTAAAATCAAATTATAGCAACATTCGTTGCGACTACATTTTTTTTTATTAAGAGTTTTGGCTTGGACATAAGTCTTTTGAGCCATGTCTTCGTTCAATTATCAGGATCTTCAATAAATATTTTCCCTTGTAGTTCTAATACATTATGTTTTCACTTTCTCTTAAATAACTTACTTCTCTAGTTTGGGTTTTCTAAATAGTCTTTTAAGCAGCGGGAGTCAATATTTATGCTTTCACTACCACTTGAATCACATTATTGTCACTTTGAACAAATACTTTGAACTCGTGATTAGTGGAATTTTCAGGATAAAATCTTTTGTAGTTTGGTTTAAAATAAGAAATGTAGTCCTAACTTTCTTCATCACTATTTCTTTCCTCATATTTTCTTCAAAACATACTTATAACAAAAATGATCTTTGTAAAAACTATACTTGTAATTTCAAAAGCCCGCCATTTTTCCGTTGCGACTACATTCTACTAAACACGTTCAGAGACATAATGTAATAATACAAATGCTTTCCAAGAAAACATACTGATAATTTCAATTCAAATGACCTGTGGTTACGCTACGAATATAATTATGTTGAAGAAAAACGGTAATGTAATGGATCCAAATACTGTTGCAATCACTTTGCACCGTTTGTAACGTAAGTGGCACAGAATTGAACTTAAATCTTAAATGTCAAGCTTGGCGAGCACGTCAAGAGCACTTGACCTGCACATAAAGTCTCGTTTTATGAACTTTCTTTTAAATGCAATGCGTGTTTCTAAACGCACCGTTGTCTATGAATGAGCTGTCAATGTCAAGAAGTTTATAATATCATACAGACTTTACCACGATCTTGTAGGGTTTATTCCGCTGTTTTTGTGCGCTTGAGAGGTTGTTTAATATTGGATACATCATCCAACGACCCCGACTTTCCTTCGGACATCTGGTGCTGCACTAAGCAACCATTTTTTGTTTACACGAAAAACTGGACTCATGTACCTAATACGTAAAGGTAACGGCAATGTTCCATAAAATTCTTTTTCTATATCGATGATACGAATAATTCGTATTAAAGGATGATTTTAATTCATAAAACCGTACATTTCAATCATGTGAACGAACAGCTGGCCCAGGCGCCTTATAATTATAAAAGGACCTATGTTTGAAAAAGGAACATATTACTTTTACAAACACACGCTAGGTCTTCTACGTATGTAATAAAACTTAAATTAAAATACCCCTAACCGTACAAAACGTAAAATCCAATAAAGCCGCCATCTGTCAACCCACTACTACTCGTCAAGGTCAATCCGACAAGTGCAACTTTGGTGATTCTACCTTACTTCCTGTGTCCACCTTCCTGCTCCATCATCGGAACCTGATCACTATCTGTAAGCCAACTTGCTCGTGGAGACAAATTTAATGTTTTTGACTTGAAAACAAAGGAGGAGGTTCTCAATTCGACTGTATTTTCTTTGTATGTATGTTACGCGATAACTCCATTTGTGAACCTATTTTAATGATTCTTTTTTTGTTGAAAAGTTAGAAATACTGAGGTTCCTCTTACTGACAAAGAATCAACCAGAATCAAATCGGTTCAGAAATAGTAATAGAAAGAGTAATCGTGTAATATACATAAAAAAAAACCGACGAATTGAGAACCTCCATCTTTTTTTGAAGTTGGTTAGAAATACTAAATGAAAGAACTGAATATTCCAAACATGAATGTCAAGAAATTAATTTAACTTAACAAGGTTAACGTTCACATATGGCAAAATCGAAAATTTCACGTTAAATGAACTGCCTAACTGGCAGTGTAGCCGTTGTCGTCCTGTAATTACATTTTATGTAGTCACCAAAATACATAACCGTAACTAAAAGCTGTGTCGTTACTAATCATATAATCAATAGACGCTGCCGCTGTTGTAAACAAAAATGGAGACATTATGAAAACTTATTCAATATCTTCCAAATTAAATTGGATTTTAAGCTTAAAACATTGAAAATTTAGATAACTTTGGCTGTTTAGGTGTACTTGTACAATAATAATTTGTTTAATTCCATAAACTAAATCAAACTTGGATCGTTTTGTCCTTTCATTTTCTCTTAAAATACTTTCATAAACTTCATCTTATCGTGAATGAATACGAAATTAAATCAGCCTAAATATTAGGTACTTAACAACTAAAAAGTAATTGTTTAGCCAAATCACTTCACAAAGCATTAATATTTGTAACGTAATGAATCACGTTACCTTGCCTAATTGAGTGTTGCCGGATTACAGGTTTATCTAATTAGTGGTGTAAATATTTGTGTCAGCCATTTATGAATTGTTTCCTTTTTTTGGTACACGACTTTATTTCAAATTCAAAATATATATTAAGTAGAACATCGTAAGTTTTTTAAGTAGCAGTAGAGTTCCTTGTAAAAGAGTTCGTAAGGTAAGTACTGCCATTATATCTATTTCTGTCACCAAACAGTAACATAAGCATTACATTATTGCGTTCGGATTTTCAAGGGTGCTTCACACAGCACTTGGGACTTGTCTATGTCATGGGGTGGCAGGCGCACTTATAGTGCCCCTCAGATCTTTTCGATTTAAAGCATGATAGCATAAAGCACTACAACTGTTATAGATAGACATGCCGCTTACCATCAGGGGCATGACTTAATTCTCCCGTCCATTAGACAACAAATCTGTTCGATTCTAAATTCATCTGTGTCCTTAATTCATTAAAAAGGTAATTAAGACTACAAAAATGTTAATATTAACGAAAATAAGCCACTCAAAGCCGTAAGCTACAAGCACAAAACTGTACAATACCTAAAATCTAGCCCTGTATTCATATTTACGTGTACCAGTATACACTATCTCCGAATTAGCATAGCCGCAACTGGGGCAATGAGTTTGCACACGCGAGCTCGCTTTAAAACATGCTTTTGCTGAGAACTGTAAAGCCTATCGGGTTTCGTCTCTGTACACCAGAAACAGAAAACAAATTAATAATTCTGAGATCGTAATAATGCACTACGAATCATGGCATTATGGCCAAAAAGTTTCATCGAATTCACGCATGAAATTTCACCGGATAAACGTGACTTAATTGTAAGATTTGCAAGTATTTTGATAAATTCTGCTGTATACGAATTAACAGTTACAAGGTTGTAATCCGTTAACGAAAATACTAATAAGCGTGTGCTAAACAACCCGAAAAGACCTCTTTAATGCGCTTAATTTTGGTCCCGTTTGAATCAAAAGCATGTTCGCTCGTATGAATACAAAGACCTTAATACGCGCTACACTTACGTGTGCTCTGAGCTAATCCACGCCTGCAACCTTCCCAATTACGATGGCACCCAACAACCATTATCCGCATTACGACGATTCGCAGTCAAGACGCCATTGTTACATCAAGATTATCGCAGTGTTATAAAGACAATCGTCTTAAGATCGCCGACAATGCCAAATAATCTGAAAACATTCCAGGTGGGGAATTCCAGGGCTCATTTAATTCTAGGTGCTATGGAACCATGACTATTGTAGATAGATTAACTTTCGTTAATGATTTTGATAATTACGTTCGTTTGTTTCTGGTAACGACATTAAGTTGAAAGTTAAAGGAGAGTGATGAGTCCTTTTATCCCTTGCGTCAAATCGTTCTACTCGTTTGTAATTTCTTGGAAATCAATTATCACATCCGCCATTTTAAATGGAACGATCTAATATTTCCTACAATAATTAAAGTTGAAAAGGTTTTTAAAATGCTTTGCACATTATGAGTTTCCTTACATCGGTGTTTATAACAACTTTTCGACATAGCCGCAAACTATAGTTATCAAACCGTCTGGATGGAATTTCGCTACACGAGACTCTGAATTTTCATTGCCTGTTTTCCCGCAGCGATGAGTCTTCGTAAGAACAGTTGCCGTCGACAGAGAATTATTTGGGACACTCAACACGTAATACAAAGTAATTACAGAGAGCGAAAGGCCAAATTAGGAGGCAAATTAGCCATTTGTTGAGGACTTATGCTGCCAAAGTCAGAAGCACGCTGAAATGTTTAACGGAAATTTACAGTTATTATCAGGAACACAAGAGCTCTTTAAAGCATGCACTGTAATCAAGGGCGGCGAAATAAGCCATATAACGAGTATGTGGCGTTTTCTATTGTTAGAAAAGTTAACATGGTTTTGAGGCAAAAATATGGAATGGCAACAGTCAAGAAAAATATCCGCTGCAGCGAAAAGAAAAGGAGTTTGCGTTTTGTTTGTTCCTTATTCAGATATAAGCAAAAAAAAGCTGTTCGCCTAGACCTAAAATACGAGAAGAGTCGAGTTCTTTGTGTATCAAATGTATTCCTTTCAGCGTATGGGTAATGATTTTGTAGTGAAATAGGGAATCAATACGAAACATACGATGACACGAGTTTTCTCATAAACGTATCGGTTACTTGTATACGTTCGAAATGTGAAAAGGATCTATAACCAAAAATAATACTATTCAGCATCTATCTTGCCAGTTAAGAATAATATTTGTAGCTGTGCACCTGTCGGGATTGTGACAGGCCATTTCAAAAAGCAAATCCCTTTCCTTTGTTTTTGTTGACACCTCATAACATGAAGACGGCTCCAGAAAATCCCCCATCTCGTATGGTGGAAGTCACAAAACGCGAGCTGTAGCTCACAACACTTGTAATCCGCAAGTCATGTCGTAAATAGGCGGCTTGAAAAACCTCAATCTATTTCGAGGCATACAACATTTTCTCACAGGTTTACCGCTGAAAAAGTTCTAATTGAGCACACAATTAGGAACGATTTATTTTGGAGACACTCTTGTGGCAAAATTTAAAATTACGTGAATTTCTAAAGTCATAGCTGGGTATGGTTCAGACAAAACAATCAAATAAATTGTTACGATCTCTTCAAAAGCATGAGCACTGTCAGGCCGTCTTTCTTCCTATTACATATCGTCGTCCTAAAAACAAATGGGAACTCGTATTTTAAATCTTTTGCGTGAAACTTACGTATACTGTCCTCGTAATGAAAAAAGGCACACCTATGCGTACTTTATACGACTGTTTTTTCTCTCCGAGGGTAGTGGACGAGTGTTAAAAATACAAGTCTTCAAATTAGTTAGACCACAAATGTAACATGTTATCATCCCCACGTCTCTGCTCAGCAAAGTCTAGTCCCTGCCATTTGGCGGTTCGCAATGTAGGTCGAATTAGCACTCAATTGTATCCCGTTCGACGGCTGCGATCATATTTCCGACAGGGTACAACATTATTATTACCTTTTGAGCATGAGAATATACCATGAGAATGTCGATATATATACATATATGTCAATTACTTACGTTAGATGTATGGACGTTGAAATTCAATAAATCAGTATTGTTAAGACGTATGAATTACTAAAGATGGACGTCGTTAAAGAAATGAGTTTTTAAACAGTCAATTGAAAACAGTAATAACAATAATCTTAGTTCCGTAACGACGAACGTTTGACGAACTCCATGGTCGATTGGCTTTTGCACACCGGTCATATCTGAGGTCAATGTAGAAAACCAACTTTTCTATATTGTCTGGGGTCTGGGTGTTTGTGATACCGTCGTTATTTCCAATTGTCAAAACGAGTGCTCTAGTTACTTACTTTGAGATCAGAGCAACGTACGTGATGTTGTTTAATATTTATTGTTATTATTTATTCATTTACAGCGACGAAATATGCAGTTAGTAAAATTATTAAATGTTCTTTAAAAAAGCAAGAAAGTAGAACAAGTTCAACCAGGTCATTCTATCATGTTGTAACATTACGCACATGTCCATTGCACATGTGCGTAATGTCACATCGGTGTAGTTCTTGAGTAAAACAACTTTGGAAACTTTTAAGTTCCTGATCCAAAGTTTCATTTCGCCATTACAATTTTGTTTGCAGTAGTAGAACTCCATACGCAAGAGTTCGTCCAGTGATGTACTGCCACGTATTTTTGCGATTTTAAACTCTGAATGACACTGCAATTGTTATGAGTAAGCGTGGTACTTGATTTTTTTAAGAACCACAGATAACACTATTTTCTGTTGTGGAATATTGTGCACTATTGTCTTTGAAAAACTAAACGGGATGAAAAAATTGATTTCTACAGTTTTAAGAGTACTATATTATAACGGCATTAACAATAGTATCAAATAAATTGCAATCAGTGGTTTACCAACGGGAAATTCCACTTCGTCACACTTTGTATTGTATCACACCGAGTACGAAATAGAAATACCCACGTACTGGATATTATCTCAATCATAACACTTCATTTGTTCGCTTTCATGTTTAACGTAGACGGACTGTATATTACAGAGATTGTAATTTTTCCAGACAGTATTAACTTGCGTTGTAATATCCGGAACTGAAAGTCCTTGGGACAGGTTAAAGTCGAAGAATATAAATGATGCATGCCTTTAAACAATTATATTAGACATCCGTCAGACATCGAGCTACACCACTTCGCTATATGTATATAGTATTACATATAGTATTACACTCGAAAGATTTCTTTGAGTACAACCAAATATTGTCTTCTCTCATCCATCACTTAACTGCCTCAGTGGCCGAACGGTTACCATCACGACTGTCACGCAGCGGTCCCAAGTTCGATTCCCGGACCGGGAGAAATGTTTGTATGTATATATTACATTTAGGAAATGAAACTATTTTTCCGGATTTAACAAACCGACGACTGAGGTGGTACAGTCTTCAACCAGTTATGTCTAATATTAATTTTTTTTTTTAATGCAAACCACCCTATTTTTTTTACTATAGTTATTAATTAAATACCTTATTTTCAATTGTACAAAGAAAACATTCCAATTTACGCTACATTAAGTTTCACAAATTATTTTATTGAATGAATTTTTATTAATCAAATTTTATTAAAGGCCATTGAAATTTAAAAACATCCTAATTTCAATAGGGAAGATGGTTTCTCCGTACCACCAGTTTGAGATCCAGCATTTCCTCTGATGAAAAATCCCAAACAGACATAAGACTGCAGTACTAATTTATATGTTTTAGTTTATTCTAATTTCTATTATTAATTAATAATAAATTGAACTTAAGGACCATGGTCCCTGTAAAGGGCCCGAAACGTCGGTTTATTTGAAAAAACAAATATACGCGATTTGAATCCGGAAAAATAGTTTCATTTCCCATGTGTAACAATCGCGAAAACCTAAGACCTTAATGTAATAAGTCAAATTGTGTGGGATCCACCGAGAGCACAGCTTTTTCACACCCAAATGCTTGTGCAGTATTAATTGCATTTGACTCATGCCTGTGCCTAAAGATGCCTGAATCTCATGGTATGTCACATGCATGTTTGTTTTGATCATATGGCGCCCAGCATCGATGTTTTTTTTGTTCACAGCAGTGGATGGGCGACCATCACGAAATTCGTCACTGAGATTCATACGACCGAGTTTGAATTTTGCAAACCAGCTATAAATAGTCGTCTTGCATGGTACTCCATCGCAAAAAAGCAGTTTGAAGCCAAGCGAAGCTCCGCTAAGCTGTTAAATTACACTTAAAGTCGAAGAAAATCATACTACGAAAATTTTCACGAGTTAAATCCGTGGTGATGTAGACAACCAATTTCGAAAATGACGGCTATAGTGTAAAAACAAATGACAGTCAGATTTTGTATTCTACAGCCAAAGAGTTCCATTTTCAAATATTGTAATTACTTTTTAAATATTGTTTACGTAAGTGGCCAGTTCCGAAAACTTATAATGCGCCCTATGTACCTAGGTACAGTCAGCGACACCTTTAGTTAAGAAGAAATAAAGGAACAGTAACTACATCATGTATATACCAGAAATAGAGATGAAATAAGGACCATATATTCCTGGTAACACATTAGCGATTCAGCTCTTGTAAATATCAACTTCCGTTTGCACTGAAATATAGACAGGCCAACTACTGACCTGTGTGTACGTCTCCGTATATTCCAAAAAATATTCTGTATTTATTGGAATAAAGATTTATAAAGATAATATCTGTAACAATGCCGTGCTGTTCTATTCGGTGGTATGGGAAAAACAGCAAAACATCCAATTACAAAACAAACGGAAGCACATTTCATTGGTTATTAAATATGTAATTTTGCAATTTTCGTCCATTGTAGCAAAACTCAAGTTTTCTGGTTCAAAACTCAACACTGGTCGATTTGAAGTAAAAGTTTCGAACTCGGGCTAGCCAATCGGAGCGCAGTTGTCACAGTAATGATGTGGCAGAATAGTTTTCAAACAAATTAAATGACATTTCGTCTCTATTTCTGGTTATATACTCGATAAGTAACTACGACGACGAGAATAAATAATTGTGCAGATGTGCTCTAGCTGCTACCAATATCACGCGTGATATGTAATAAAACAGCCCCCGTCATTTGTTCTAGAGGCTTATCTAGAGAGTAGGTTGAGACGGGAAATTGTAAGAACATTTCCGAGAAGAAATAGCAAAACTTGTACTTAATATAAATGTGCCACACAACCACACCATTTACCTGGACTTTACGGAATTATCTGTAAACCAGAGCAAAGGAATTTACAACTGGGTGCTACCCAAAATACCCAGACCAATTCAGAATTATTTTTCCCAAATTAGCTCTACCGGGAGTGGAACTCGGGACCTCAATCAATCCCCATAGTGGAAACCGTTAGGCGACTACAAGATTTCTAAAACTTTAACACTTATAATTTTGGTCAGGACTGCAGGCATGCAATATCACTTTTATGAAAAACGGCCTTAGACGATGGGAAAATTTGTAAAGACATTTGAAATGTCATATATAGCCAGGACAGAAAGAATTTTCTTAGGTTTGACATTAATTTAACTGAAGGAGAGGTTAACTTTTAATGAGCTACTTACTGTTCGCGAGAATATTTAATGGCTAATTAAAATTCTTGACTCGCAAACCAAACCAATTTCAAATAGAAATTATTTCGCTTGATGTTAACTTAATTTGAGAGTCATTTACATCTGGAAATGGAATACTATTGTAATATTACGGGTTACGACATGAAATTGCTGTTCTAAAATTCTGGCCACTTTACAATGAAATCAATAATTTTACTTGGCGTAAAATTCATTTTTCAACTTAAGGACTTCTAAATATACTTGTTTCTTATGTATCCTATTCATTATTAGAATTTATTATATTCATTTATCATTGTTAACGATAAAAATAGTCCTTGTGAGTATTCCGTGTAAATTATGTACTTACTTCGCTGGCTCAACGACCCGAAGGATTTCGGCCTACGACACCAAAGTACGCCATTTCTGTCAGTCTTGTGCCAATTCCGAAATCATGTACTTAAATCATGTTCTTAGTTTTAATTATAATATTCCTCGTGTATTATTTTCCGCCAATATTAGCTCTCCCGATCATTGTCCCTTTCCCTTTTCGTTTTCCTCCGGTCCGTTTTGTAACATTTTACTTTGATGTTGCACAAAGTATACTAGTGACATTTTATACAAAAAGTATTTTTTTATTGTTGTTTCTGTTTTATTATATTGTACTGTAATTACTTACATACTACAAAAATTGGTGCAATTTTTTAACATGAGTACGAATGTGACACTAAAGCTGCGCACTCGAAACATTAAGAAAATGTATGAAACGCTACGACTGATCAACGCGCCGTGTGTTTTTGGTATGCCCGATTCCGCAGTGGAAATTTTGGCCTGTCAAATGAAGCTCGTTGGCGATCAAGGCTTAGATGAATAATGCAGAGTTGGCAGCTATAGTTGAAGCCGATCCATCCTAAACAACGGGTAAATTATTGTTTAATGTAACTATACCAACAATATTGACCTATTTTATATACTATAATAAACTACACGACTTGTTCGTTCCGTGACCTGTAGGACTTGCACGACAGGGTGCGACAAGTGCGAGAGCGAATTAAATCGCGAGGTACTGCTATTCTCGCATAGAGATCTCGCGCTTTATATCGCTCTCGCGTATGTCGCACCTTATCGTGCTCACCCCTTGTATCATAAAAAAACACGTACAAGCTTGCATTGTCTTCAACAAATGAAGAGATGAAGAAGTTTTTGATAGAAGTCTTGTGAAATAAAAACTTCTTTATCACAATCGCATTGAAAAGTATCTTGTGAATCTTGGCGACAAGCCCAAACAGATTTAACAAAAGAAACTAACCTACAGAAAATTGTTCGTAACTGTTTCGTACTCCAGTTACGGTGTCATCCCATCATTGTTTCCTTGGATCTGGTACAACCATAACAGTTGATCGCTATAGTAACGATATACGGAAGATGATGGCAAGTCTCACCGAAAAACCACTACGGCGAGTCAACCGAACTTTACCGCTAAATTTACACGATAATACGAAAGCGCTATACTGTCAAAAAACCGACGACGCAACCTTACAGATGCAATCGAAGTACTTCGCCACTCTCCATACTCGCTATGATATTCTCGCCAAATTAGGTAATCATGTGAGGCACTCGAAAATTATTTTTGTGGATTTGTTATTTCGCTACCGCTAAAGAATAAAGGAGCTTCCAACAAGATGGCGAAAGTAGGTGTATGCCCGCATCCGATTTCAACTACGGCGACCGATCTCCGATTTTAGGGGCGTTCGTGAGCTCGCATGTGTGTCTTATGTAGCCTATCAATCTTCTGTGTGAAAATCCTACTGCAGACATGTGAGCACACCGTTTTCAAAATTGTAACTGATTACCGCAGATGGTCGGGCTTTCAGTTGGTTACGCTACATGACCTGGACGGATTCATTTAGTAATTGTTACGTTGTAAGACAGTTTTTTATTAGAATTCTCCTATATATAGAACGACAATTTCATACTTTATCTCCTATTATTATTAAACTTAATAACTATTATAACTGGGCATAATAGGCGCTGTACCCACAGGAACCATTTTAGTATTGAAGGAAACAACAGAATTCAAATGAAGACAGCTCCATTATCGCGTCCACAAATGACGTCTCTACTGTGAAAACAGCGCAAGTCAAGTCTTTATAAACAATTCGGCATAATACATTAATGAGTGAGAAAGTGGCTAGATGAATTTTCTTCGGTATAATGATATCCAGCACACATCCCAACTTCATCGAGTTCGTGCTAAATATTTAACACGATATTGGCCGCGACCTTGCGTAGCGGCCTATCTCGCGAGCCCACATATTTACAACAGATAAACGCTCCAGCCGTTCGACTACACGTGTAATTTGTTCTAAAATTGCGATATATAGAAGCTATTACAACACGTCTATGTGTTATAGCGATAATACAACGTTTATTAATCAGTGAAAGTCAAAATTCAAAGTAAATATTTGTTACTAGCGAACTAAACGAGTTAGGAGCTTAGTACTTACTGCTAGACTAGTATACTTTATTTGATTTTTATTTCGGGATTTAATCGCGTATGAAACATATTTCATCACCTTGGCGTTTCGAACGTATTGCAACGTCTATGGTCTCGAAGGGACTTAAAATTTGTGTTATACGTGATTAAGTCCCGAATTAAAAATCAAATAATGTGTGAAAATGGTGAAATTTTAAACCATAGTTGACTTTAGTTAGTTCCATAGTATAATGTCCTACGGCATTCTCATGTGGGGTAATGCGGTAGACATTGTTGCAAAAACGAGCGATTGGTTCTGTGTACCGTTTAGGTTCCGGTTTTCTCTCAGAGAAAAGTTTAAGGAGACTGGTATCATGACTGTGGCATCACAATATATTTACTAAGATATTTTACATGCCTGTAATAATATACATTATATATTAAAAATAAGTGCGTATTTGACCTTCATCTCACCTGATGAAAAGTGATGATGAGGTCGACGATGTGGTATGCACACCTAAATAATGCCTAGTCACTCTCGCTTTGAAAAGGTCCAAGTTATAGCGTTCGGGGAATACGTGCGCAGGCAGGGTATTCAACTCTCTAGCCGCTCGCCATACAAATCTGGAATCGAAACGCTTCGTGCGAAACCTGGGAATATCCACAACTTAGAGGTGGAATCTCAGCCCACGTCTAGTTCCCCGACGGTCGAAAGGGGAAGGCGGAATCAAATTATGCAATTCCATCGCACTCTCCCCGTGATAAACCCTGTAGAATACCGATAAGCAGGCAACTTTATGGCGCTGTTCAAGGCTGTGCAGCTTCGCCTCAACGAATTCCGAGTCGCCTATAAGCCTTTTGGCACGCTTGTCGATTGAATCCAAGGTGGCCAGGTGGTATTTAGCAGAGCCAACCCACAAGTGACAGAAGTATTCCATACACGACCAGACTTGTGTTTGGTTTAGCTGAAGCAACTGTCCCGGTGTGAAGTAACGCCTCACCTTGCAAAGGATGCCAAGTTTCCTGGCTGCAGTTTTGGTCATGGACTCAATGTATATGCCGAAGTTCAGATTGGACGACGGACAGGTCCATTCCAAATAACTGGAAACGGTCGGCTATCGGTATGGATATATCACGAAAAGTCGGAGTCAGGTGAAAGGGACTCCGTTTTGTGGAGAATAGACACGCCTGCGTTTTGGTAGCATTAAATTTGACAAGATTGGCATCGCCCAAGTCGGAGACAGCCTTAAGTGTCAAATTCAAACGACTAACCATAGACTCTCGACAAGACTGGAATTCTTCTCCACTGACCCTTGCATTGGTCAAGTACCTGTCCACAACTGTGCTGTCATCAGCATACCCAAAGGCATCTGGAATTAACATATCATTGATATGCAGCAGAAAGAGAGTTGCGGACAGTAAGGAACCCTGAGGAACTCCACTGTCTCTTTCGCCCAATGTTAGCCTTCTAAGACCACTCGAATCGAACATCCACAGACGAAATCCGAAGTCCAATTGCAAAGATAAGTGGGAAGCCCATAAGAAAGAAGCTTGCTTAAAAGGCTTGCGTACCAGACCCTGTCAAAGGCTTTAGAAATGTCAAACGACACTGCAAACGCTTCGCCATGTCGTTTTATAGCCTCGCTCCATAGATGAGAGGCGTACACAAGAAGATCCCCAGTAGATAATTTCTTTCTTTTTTAATCATAACTTTAGAGCTAAGTCCAAACTCATGGTACCACGATTTCGTTTAACCGAGGTAAACGACTCTTTTATGGGGCTGTATACATTTTTAAATTGCGATTCCTGAATATCTATTTTTTTATTGAAAATTGATATTACAAAATTGAAGACTACCTGTTAGATAAAGATGTATGGAAAGACGACACGGCTCTAGTTTCCACACAAATCATAGCAGTTAAGTTTATTTGATAAGAGCAATCCCTAGAGTTTCTTGCTCGTTCTTCTCAGGGAAGTCAGCATAGCGAACGAGCAGTAGCTAAAAAGTGACGTTTTCAAGAGCAAAATTTTACCTATGGAATAAATGATTATTTGACTTTGACCGTACTTATTAATACGGAATCGGCTTGAGCCGGCGAGAAAAAACTTTAAATGATAATGTTAAAATTTTCAGCAAATTTCGATTTCTGATCAGTAGGTACACATTATACGTGCTATTAAAGAGAATTTATAATCTCTTCCTACGAGAATGTTTAGATCATAGTCGGCGGCGCTGGACCAAAGCAAGTTGAGAGCTTCACTCGTCTTCCAACCTTCTTCGGCGTGCAAGTTTCAACACGATGTTTTCCTTCACGTTAGGGTGCCTCATGGAATCGATTTCAGCCCGTCTGAAAATGCGAAAAGACGTTGCGCGTTTCACTTCCCCTGGAACGACGACGCAACGGCAACATAAAGCATTTTCTGATCGGCTTAATGCGATCCCGAATCGGTAAGCGTGGTGACTCCCTTAACGAGTGATAAGGCTATGAAATATTCACAAAAGTTTTTAATTTAAAAATGTATGTGTTGGGAATCGAACCTTCGATCTCTCAATTGAGAAGCAACCGTTCTTCTACTGGAGTACTACCACACACATTACACAATTATTTACACATGATTGAACTTATAATTGAAAAACACAAGATTCTAGAACATTTTCACCTTAACTAATTTAAATATGACAAATCTGAACACGAAACTGTAATTATTATGGATGAAATGACTACTTTCGCGCGTCATAAGCTCGACGATGAACATGTCAAGACAAGAATGTGGATGTTTAACATAATTTTCTCAATAACAAAGTATGTTTTGAGTAACATTGCTAGAATAAAAAGCACGAGTTTTCGTTACAAGGATAATTGGCCATGGCAAAAATATTTATAAGCCATGTCAAGGGCAAAGTATTGAGTGACTTGCACAATTCGTCTTGACGCAACTGAAAGAAATGAAAAGCCTTGATGAAGGCTTTGAAGGCTAATTTTAGTGGAATAAATGGTATTTGTATAGACGCTTTATAACTGAAATGAGTAAATACGTTCATTCAAGTGCGATGCGGCGCGCTAAGGATTTCATTATCGAGGGAAAGAATGTTTTCCACGTCTTTTACGAATCCAGAAGTAATTTGTGTAGTTTTTAACAAATACTTCATGGATGCTATCCCTATATGTATACTTTGATTTAAACTTCCACAATTTTCACACATTATTTGATTTTTAATTCGGGACTTTATCATGTATAAAATATATATTCATATTCAGGTAATTAAAATATGTTTGCAAGGCGAAAATTGAAAATCTTTTGTCTAATATATATATTGCTATCTCAGTAACTCCACTATTGGGTCAAATCCCTTTTTTATCCCGCCAATACCGCGGTACGTTCTACGCCAACGCCGACACCCCCTTTACGCTCTACATATATTCCGCCCACTGCTCCACTCTAAAATACCTCGGTATTACCTTGGATAGAGCCTTAATCTATAAACAGCACTGCATCAGCACCAAGCAGAAAGTGAACACTCGAAACAACCTCCTGCGCCGCGTTATATCTTGGAAGTGAGGAGCTTCGTAACAAACTTTGCGAACGACCGGACTAGCCCTTTCCTTTTTGGCTGGCGAATACGCCAGCCCAGTCTGCAGGTGTTCAGCACACACGCACCTGGTGAACACAGCAGTAAATGGCAGATGTCGAATTATTACAGACTGTCTAAAACCAACCCCTAACGGTGTGCTGTATCCGTTGGCTGGTGTTGCCTCTGGTGTGGCCAGCTCCCTGGAACGCTAAGAAAGAGACTGACCAGCAACACCGATTACACCATCACGTGCCGGTAATTCCGGGCTAAAGAGTCGTCATAGCTTCATTAAAAAACTATTCCCTCTGGATGGGAAAGTTAACCAGGCCCGAATAAGCCTGTGGAAGGAGAGATACCCCACGGCATTACTCATCCTGCTGTCGGAGCACCTCTTTCGGGCATGATCTACCTTGGCAAATTTGGAAGTCTCTAAATAAGCTGCGGACCCAAGTCGGTCGAAGCAAGGAGAGCATGCACGGGTGGGTTATAGCTCGGAGAACGCAAGTCTGTGTGGTATCTCTCCCCAGACTCGACACGCCAAAAAGATCTAATCCGTTCACAATCCGAAGACAATAAGGCGGACATCATTCTACGAGGCTCTAGACTTGATACAATCCCTAAATTAGATTAATGATACTGACGTGTTCAGAAACTCTGAATCGAAATTTCTGACATCGGCTGGTTACCGCTTGGAGCCGGTAACTGCCCGGAGCTCAGTGACCGTAATTCCGCGGCTTGGTTTTGGGCGGTAATTGACTCAACCCTTGTTGACTGTAGCTTACATGTTTAGTTATTGTTGCTATTAGTGTAAGTAAGTTGTACAATATTTTGCGTTTATTTAACTAGGAAAGCGAATAAACAATACAAAACAGTACCCAAGACAAAACATCACAAAACTTAAAACTGTAATTATACGAACTAAGCATTGCATTTGGTGACGTGAAGGACAACAGTTTTAATAGGCTAGAAAGGAATGAAATAGGTAACCTGAACAATAGTCATTCATTTAATCATTCTTATCGTATAATATGGTAATCGGTATAACTACGTAATGGCGTTCTATTATTTCTGTTGCAAATGAAGATTCAGTGCAGTAACCTTGCAAGAGCGTGGTCTGACTACAAATTACGACCATAAGATGTTACATAAAAGATAGGTAAGTTCTTTTGTATGCACTCCTTGGGGTGATTTCCATTTGTGAAATTACGCTAAATGAAAAATGTGAGCACCGTTCTTTTCAGCAATTTAAAGTTTTTTCAGAGATACCAACGTTTCGACCTCTTTACTGGCTGAGACTGGGGTAAAGTTATCAACCAGCTAAGTCTAATGTTGACGTAAACTAAATTTTTTTGAAAACACAAATATACGCATATTTATATTTTATCCAGCATTCATTAGAGAGCCATAAGCTTAAACAGATAACAAATAATTAAGAAATTCATAATCTCATTTAAACTAAAAATTAACTAGTGTAAAAACTAGTTTTTGAGGTTACTACTACAAAAACCCGCCATTTTTACGCGATTTAGATCCGAAAAAGGTTTCAGTCATGAAAATAATATTTTAAAAATGGAATGCATTGAGAGACACACGCGTCAAATGGATCTACGATTCAGCTATAGAGGTTACGAAGCAATTATTTGCCCTCGTTGCTATTCTGCCATTGACAATTATAAACACACACATACGCCTGACAAAATACTATAGTTTATATATATATATATAATAATCATAATACTCACGAATAGCACAACACGAAGGGCACATATTGTAAGAAAACCTTTAGGTTTTGTTTGAAGTGTTGTATAAAATCGTGTGAAATGTTCAAGAGTGCGTCGAGCATAACTAAAAAACTGGACGTATATAAGTCACTTACAAATTGAAACCTTGACCAACCCAAACACGTTTTTTTCGTGCATTACACGCTCATTTATATGTATATCCACATAATCTTACGCGTAATGTAATGTGTGAAAATCAATAAAATACGAAAAACAGTCTAGTTGCAATGTAACACGACTTCTATAGGCTGAATTCGTGTGCATAATATGATGGTAATCAGGCCGGGTAAACAAATAGAGTTCCAAATAGAGACATTTATGAGTCGAAAAAATAACTTTTTATACATGACAAAAAACGATTCGTTTTATTTGAAACCGTAAAAGCAATTTTCATTTATTAAAATTAAATATTATAATGCTAAATTTTACAACGCTTGGTTTCTGTCGGCGATGACGACGGAGCCGCTCGATCGCGTCTTACGTGCCTTACAATTTTTTCGCACACACGTTTATTTACTACAAAAATTTGTTACCAGCGTTTGTCATATAATATCCAGCCAGTCTCGACAAAAATAATAATTTCATATTGCAGTCCCAACTGCAATATTTACTATCGCCTGCTGCCTTAAAAGGCAATAACAAATTATTAAATTATCGAATTACTGTCATTCACAGTAAAAAATATTATCATCAAGTAGTCTATTGTGATAAGTTATCAAGCTCGTGTGACTCAATTTTACGGGGAAGTCTGTAACCTCAGATAAGCTTAAGAAGACGGATCATAGTAGTTACATAATAATATTGTAGACATTTATAACACTTTGTAGAGAGATAATGTTTTAGACTGTGCAAAATAAATCTGTCCCGCGCAGTAAAATTGTTTAAATACAAAAGGTTATTCTATCCTATGTGTAATCTAATAAAATGTGCTAAACAGAAATTGTAAGTTTAACACAAAAAAGCAAAAAAAAAAAATGGAGAAAGGTACGGAACTCGAGTCTGCTAAGAGTATTTTTTTTAGTCACTGTGTACACTTTCCAGTGTAAGCATACCTTTCCTCCTTCCAATAAAACAAGTCTTTCTAAAAAGCTGGATGAAAATGAATTTAACAAATTTGAATTGAAAATATGCTTTAATCACAAAAATCTTATTGTTTTAAAGAAAAAGGAACCGACTACAAACTTTGCTTTTAATATGTACGTACAAACTGAAACTAAAAATTTAACAATATGTTACCGGAAAGTGCGCGAAACCGGATTTAGCCCCTAGGTTGCCACCCTTAGAGGTGGAATATTTTCTTCAAATTTAAATGGGACCAAAACTGCGGTGGGTACCTCTTTTACAATAAAAAAAGAACCAACAAAATCAGTTCACAAATGCCTGAGTAACACACAATCACGCAAAAAAGTACAGTCGAATTGAGAACCTCCTTCTTTTGTAAAGTCGGTTAAAAATTATTCGAAAAATGACGTAGTTGCAGTTTAAAGATGAATTAATTTTTAAGAATATTTATAATAAAATAAAATAAATAAATAAAAATAAAATAAAAAGTGTTTATTTAAACCTAGTTCACTTAAACCTAGTTTACAGCAAGTTTGCTGGGGAACTTCATATAAGCAAAATAATTGCTTATGCTAGCAGACCCCGCTCTTCCATGTCAGGGTTCTATGTGAACAGGTAAGTACGACTAGTCAAGTTACAGAATCTATATAATTAATTAAATTAAAATTACAAAGAGAGTAACATCATTTGTGTGCGTGTACACACACAGTTCTTATACACTTTAAAACTAACTAAACATAGGTATTTAATTTTAAATATGTTTTGAATTTTCTCATTACATATTTGTTACTTTTTAAAGCTGATGGCTATGATCAATAATCAATAAATAATAATTGGTACATCAATAGCGTAATATAGTTCACAGAATGACTTATCTTTTCCAAATACGAAATAAATAATCAAGATGTGGCCGAATCCGAAAATCTAATTGGACACTAGTAAATAATAACGGAAATTCAACGACGTCACAGGGCGTTTGATTAATGGACACGGGAGTGATTTGAATTAATGAAATACATCAATATAAATATGATGGGTCGCGTCCCTATTAAATCTGGGTCACCAGTTCAGTGCTACTTTGGCATTGTCGCTGAGTTAGTTTCTACTTTCAGTTTTACTGTGGACGATTTATGTTTCAAAAAAAAAATTTGGAAATAGGGGCTGCCATTATCAGAAGATCGAAATCTTTGTATTAATAATTATAACAAACTAGTCGAGTAATTTCACATAAAAATAATTGAATATCAATTCAATAAAAGTTTAAATACAATGAATAGCGACATCTCTAGCCGGGGCTGGTAGCTGTAAAGGCATCTAACTGGGTGACGAAATATCATAGATTTCTCATAGATAGGCGCTACGGCTAAAAAGTCGTTGAAAATCCAAATACAAAGATACGACGCAAGCACATAGAAAAATTCGTGAGGTCCGCTGGTTCGTTCCGTGACTTAGCTGGTATAGCGTCTGGCACAGTATGCTAGAAGACGTCGGTTCGTATCCGGCCGGATCGAAGGAATTTTTTCTGAGTGTTCGATCTTTGTATTAATAATTGTAACAAACTAGTGGAGTAATTTCACATAAAAATAATTGAATATCAATTCAATAAAAAATTAAATACGTTAGTGTATTTAAAATAAAAGTTTCGTAATTAAGTAAAAATATAACAATTTCGTTCAATATTTCGCATTTTATTTTCAATCATTCTGGGGTTTCCGATAAACGAAGTTGAGGTAAATATACTTTACCTATTCGAATCTCTAATAAATAAATAGGTCGTAAGTAAAATTGAGTACATTGTATGTACTTATTTAATTTACAATCAGGTGTGCAAAAATTAATAGAATTTAACATTTGGTATATACAGTTAGTGACTTTTTAAATTAATATAAATTATTATTTGTAAATTCTAAATATACTTATTTTATTACTACAGAAGCAATGAGTCAAAACTGCCGCTGTAGCAATTTAATTTCAGTTGGTACCTAAACTAAATATTGAAAATGGCGAATTTGTCCTCTCGTAAGACTGGTAATAGTAATTAATAGATTCAGGGGTTACTTTGCGGCAGTCCATATTAATAAAAATGGAAGTAAATTACTTTGCTACTCCGCGAACCCTGAAGCGAAATGAGCTCGCTCAGAACGGTTCTGAGCATTCGTCGGCCGAGTGTCGAACCATCATCAACCAGGGGCCTTACCGTGAGCTCTTGTTACAGTTCAGTATAGGTTCGTAGCAACAAAAAGGCGGGATGGTGATATACACTTCACGTAGCGCTGTCTCACAACGATCCATTTTAGGTCCTAAATTGAATCGTGATAAGAGTTCATGGTAAGGCCCCTGGATGCCTTGTAGAGGCGAAACACGAGTCGGGTTTATTTTAGGGTGGGAAAATTAACTGCATGAAAAAAATGTTCAACACAAGCGCAGCAACTGTACACGACTGAACCTTCACCAGAGTCGCGGAGCAGCAGAGAGAGGTAATAGCAGTGGCGAGGGGTGCATATTTGAAGAAAAGTCGAGGTAGGGTTTTTGATGGGACCAAGTGAGCCAGCCGGTCAAGTCGTACGCCTGGCGGTAAGCGACACGTCTACCCATAGAAATTGCAATGCCAATCAAAGCTTTAATCACAAGATCTGAGAGGCACTATCACTGCGCCCGCAATCGTGAGACCTAAACTTAACAAGTACCATGTGCCTGTAGTTTCACCAGCGCCCTTACCCTTCAAAACAGGCACGTTTCGTTGAATGTCTACTTACTAGTTGGAGAAACCTCACAACGATAAACCTGTGAAGTCGTTTTGTTTCTGTAGCCATTAAAAAATCCGCCTATGTCGAGTTGTAATTCTGAGTGAAAACCATCCATCAACTGTTCTATGTAATTAATTTTCCGCTATTTCGTAATTGGCACAGGTTCGTCGTTCTCAGTTATCTCGCCGTTTGCAATCTTATTAATAGGCTATAATTGAATTACGAATAATAAAGTCGTACGAATCTTTATTTTTCAACAACAAAATAGCATTAAAAATTGAATATCTAGGACTTCAAGTCTTTTCATTCAACCTTTCTTGTCATGAAACCTGTTCATTACCATATTTTTCTTATATAACTTACATGAAATAGGTGCGTGTGCCACAGGGTCAAACCGTTGACCTAGCGAGAAGCTTGAGAAGCCAACGACCTAACTCGGAGCCTCCGTCCTCCGTCTCAGAACCGCTTTCTATGTAACTATATTGTCGTACATGTAATAAACAAACAAGCGCAAGAATCGTGTTTAATTTTTAATTTTTAAATGGCGAATACCCAAGTAAATTACAGTGAATTCAGCAATATTGAAATAAATCAGTTGATATTCAGCAACTGAGACGGCTACGCAAACAACACGAGTTACTTATTACATGAAAAATGAAGAAAACGTAGAACATCCAACAACAACATACACAGAGAGCAAATAAAACTAATAACGCCTTGACGTTACGGTCGGTTAAATCTTTTGTGCCCGTTGGCACAAATTGTTATAATCAATACACAATTATAACCGTAAATAATTATAACTTTTAACATTATGTCGTTCATCTTTTATTTATTTCGTGATTTTAAAAAATGTATTTTGTGCATCTCTGCGCGTAATTAGGCATTATAACAGTAATATCGATTTTTAGGTTTTCGCGAAATGAAAAAAAAACTATTTTTTCGGACCGATTAGCGTTGGTTTCTCAGATATAAGCTATTAGAATCCGAAAATATAGTTTCATTTTATTAAATTTGTTATGAAACGTTTTTAACTGAAACATAAAACAAATATGTGAAGCTGTTTATGTACCTTGAGCTCTAAAATGTGATTTTCTTATTTATTTATATATTTTATTATTTAGAATTTCTTAACTGCCTCCGTGGCCGAACGGTTACCATGCCACGGAACGCCACGGACTGCCACGCAGAGGTCCCAGGTTCGATTCCCGGGCCGGGAGAAATATTTGTATGACCTACATTTATTTCTCTCGTGAGTTTGGGTGTAATTTGTGGTAGTCTATGTGTGTGTCCATGGCACCCGCGACACAGGGTTTCCCTAGTGCGGGGCTATGTTGATGTATATATGTATATATAGAGTGGTGTACTTTTGAGGGAAAACAAGCATCTCATGGGCAAGTATCAACTTTCTCATTAAGGTAAAGAAGGTGCACGAGTACCTATTTGTAACAAATTAATTACATTTACCACCATTATTAAACGCGCGGTGAGTGAATTGAGAAACGTGATCCCGCTCTTCAACCGACGTACGACGGGCCTTCCGTAAATTCTATCAAAATATTAACAAACACTCTGAGTAAGCACCTGTACCATTTCATTAAAGAGATATCTCATTATTTTCGAGCATCAGCACTCGGAAGTTTTCTCCAGGAGAGTTTGATGTTTGTTTTTAGCTTTTAGGCTAATGTGCCACTTCCAAATTTGGAGCTTTTAATGAATCAGATTCCCTTTGCCATGTTCTGGATCTAATTTATTACTTTTTCGACTTTAAAAAAGGAATAACTTATTACGTTAACGTCAGCGCATCGATTTTTTAACCTCAATACTAAGTTATACTTAATGGCTATTTAGACTTTCACTTAAATCCTAAATTAATGGGTTGATTGTTTAAAGCTGGAACAATATAAAGTTAAAATCTTCAACAATGATTACCGATAAATGAAAAGTGTATAGGATGCTTCGAAATTATAAAGTTTACAAGAGGAGTAAAAAATAAAAATGTATAAACATTTTCGTTAATCTTTTTATTTTAATTATTAATACAAAGATCGAACACTCAGAAAAAATTCCTTCGATCCGGCCGGATTCGAACCGACGTCTTCTAGCTTACCGTGCCAGACGCTATACCAACTAAGCCACGGAACGTACCAACGGACCTCACTAATTGTTTTCTATGTGCTTGCGTCGTATCTTTGTATTTGGTTTTTTCAACGACTTTTTTTAGTCGTAGCGCCAGCTATGAGAAATCTCTGAAAGTTTTATCACCCAGTTAGATATCTTTACAGTTACCAGCCCTGGGGAGAGATGTCGCTATTCACTGTATTTTAATTTTTTATTTGTTCGATCGAAGAAAGTTTTTCTGAGTGTTCGATCTTTGTATTAATAATTATAACACACTAGTGGAGTAATTTCACAAAAAATATAATTGAATATCAATTCAATAAAAATTTAAAATCTTTTTATTTTTTTATTTATGTAAACATCCCATTATTTTTTGAGAATATGACAAGTTAAAATCAAAAGAACTTGAAAACAGAACCCAAAAACGTCAACAGTTATTTTTTACTACAATTTTTTACGGCCTTTCTCTCCCGATGTATCAAATTACAATCTTTTCCAAAAATATAAGTACAAACCTATTGAAAGACTAAAAAACAAACGATCAACGAGCAAGCTTCAAAGCAAATGACACCAAACACTATTATCCATTCTAACAGATAAGCAAGCACATTGTCGACCACACTGATATAATGTTCACAGATATTAGTGTGCTTCGTGCGTGGTATAATAATCCGTCAAATATTAATATAATAGTCCATTATAATGAATACAATGCTAGTACAGGAATTCGTTCAGTGACAATAACGTGTGATATCAAGGCGACGGTTTCATCAAACAGAATTGTGAATGAATTGAACAACCTTCGACTATCTATACAAAATCAACAGACTAGTAACTCGTCGTTATTGATAATTCACAATAAACGGAGCTATTAATCAAACAACTATACAGGTAACAATATAAGAATATTACCATTACTGAATTCAACAAACTGAGGCAGCCAGAGCAATTGTATCATTTTACCCCTACCTTAACAGGAAATTAGAAGTAAACAAAGCAAAGACCAACTTATGGAAATTCCACCCGTTCGAACTTACTGTCAACTTCATTTAAAACGAGCGGCGATTTCACACTGTCACGGAGCCCGGGTTGTTTCCCTGCAAGCTTGCAAACTATCCGCAAATCCTCTGGAAATATGACCAAGCAATTATTTGTTATTATGGCACTGATGGACTTGGAATTCTCAGAAATGTCATTAATTAAGACGTCATGTGCCTTGGATTAAAGAAAGACACTTTTTGATCATAAACTCTCCTTTGTCAGTCCCTCATTGCTCAGAATCGTGCATTCGTGCAAATTTCCCTCCGTCTTCGGCAAAGCGAAATGCTAGACGCACCGGTCTTTTAACTACTTAGTCACACTATCGTTGTGAATTTAGTCCTCTTGTATCATAAACAATAAAAACTAAAAGTGACAGTAAATGTGACTCGAGAGCTAAAGCGTAACCTATAACAGACAAGTTGAACGTGTTAACCAAAAGGAAATTACAACACTAAAAAAACAAATATTTATATTGGAAACCATCTTAGAGTCATCCGTGAAATGAATCTTTCTTATTAGCTCCTATATACAGAGCCATAAAAACTATACTGACCGCTCGCATAGAACAAAGGATTCACCACTGTCTACGCCTAAACCAACTAGTTAACTAAAGACCCCTGTAATCTCCAGAACCCCAAATAATCCCACGGGACTCGATGGGTAAACGAATCAGGGCGAGTTGACCCAAATACAACCTCCGTAGCAAATTGATGGCGAATTATGGACCGGCCAGTTATTAAATTTCACAAGTTTGAAATGTTGTTAACGAAGTTAGGAGTCTGTTGTAGGTTATTTCACTCGTTTTGCATATTTTTAGAACAATGGCACATTACGCAGAAATAAATGTAAAAATGTCAACGAAGTATAAAGCAAAATTGGACTGGATAGAGCAGGCACAATGCACACACAAAAGGCACAAGGTTTGTACCGAGGATGTACATAGGGTGCACTATGAGTTTCCGGAACTGGCCACTTACATAAACAATATTTAAAAAGTCATTACAACATTTGAAAATGGAACTCTTTGGCTGTAGAATACGGTTTGTTTCATCTGACTGTCACTTGTTTTTACATTGTGGCGTCATTTTAGAAATTGGTTGTCTACATCACAATGGATTTAACTCGTGAAATTTTCGTAATATGATTTTCTACGACTTTAAGCGTAATTTAACAGCTCAGCGGAGCTTCGCTCGGCTTTAAACTGCTTTTGGCGATGAAGCACCATGCAAGACGACTATTAATAGCTGGTTTGCAGAATTCAAATCTCAGTGACGGATTTCGTCGTCGTGTCGTGTCGTCGTCGACAACAAAAACATTGATGCTGTGCGCCGTATGATCAAAATAGAATTTCGGGAATCTGTAGGCATAGGCATGAGTCAAATACAATCAATACTAACAAACATTTGGGCGTGTTAAAGCTGTGCTCTCGGTGGATCCCACACAATTTCACTGAGGCTCAAAAAACGGATCGCGTCACTTGGTGCATTGCCATGCTTACCAGATTCAACGAAGGGGTGTCAAATTTGGTGAGGGACATAGTAACAGGTAACGAAACATGGATTTAAGGTTACGATCCCAAAACAAAGCAGCAATCGAGCGTATGGGTCTTTCGAGATGAGCCGAAACCAACCAAAGTGGCGCGCGTGCAAAGTGCCTCTAAGCGGATGATTGCTTCTTTATTAAATAAAACTGGACACGTGGCTACTGTTGCTTTGGAGAATCGTTGTACCGTGAATAGT
Source organism: Hyposmocoma kahamanoa (assembly GCF_003589595.1). Taxonomy (NCBI): domain Eukaryota; kingdom Metazoa; phylum Arthropoda; class Insecta; order Lepidoptera; family Cosmopterigidae; genus Hyposmocoma; species Hyposmocoma kahamanoa. Next base: position 576,372 of record NW_020653850.1, read on the forward strand.
GATCGGTACACGGCCATTTGTTTGCCGGAAGTTATTCACAAACTCCGTAAAAATAACCGTAAACGCCATATCATCTTGCACCACGATAATATCAGTTCTCACACGGTTAGACAGACAAATGAATTTTTGAAGGTGAACAACGTTGACCTTATGAGCCGTCTCGCGTGCAGTCCCGACCTGGCACCTTGTGACTTTCATTTATTTCCAAAAATTAAGAACCAGTTACGCGGTCAACGATTTTCATCACCTGAAGAGGCTGTCGAAGAGTACGAAAAATATGGCCCAGAGATTGTCACGGAGTGGCATAAATGTTTTCAAAATTGGTTCATTCGTATGAAAAAGTGCATTAACGCTAACGGAGACTATTTTGAGAAACAATAAATTAATTTCTGATCATTATTTCTGATTAGTATTTTTTTCTTATTCATTCCGGAAACTTATAGAGCGCCACACGTATACCTGTGGAAATATGCAATTGCCTTGACTAAATACACAGACTAAACACAAATCCTATGATATACCAACCAATTAACCAAATTAGTTCTTTAGATACCAACCTCTCTTTCTTTTCCCTTCTATCCTCCTCTCAATTATCACTTTCACAAATTCGTCATTACGTAACAAATGTCCAAACATTTTCCCCCTTCTCCTCTCTATTGCATTTAAAAGACTTCTCTCCTCTCCAACCCTTTCGACTTCCTCTCTTGATGTCTTTTCAATCCATTTTATTTTTTCCATTCGCCTCCAGCACCATATTTCAAATGACTCCAATATCTCTCTGTCTTTTAATGTTACTGTCTATGTCTCGCATCCATGCAGTCTAATGCTCCAGACATAGGTTTTGATGAATCTTTCAATTGTATAGGTATTTTAGGAGTGAAAGTGTGTTCTTTATTATGGGCTCTGTTTTGCTATTGCGATTCTAGTCTTTTATGTCAGTGGTACATTTGGAATCTTCTGTGACAACACTTCCAAGATATTTGAAATGTATTACGTGGTCTACTGGAAAGTCATTTATTTTGATAGGTATAATTTTGGAAGGATGTTTTGCAGTTACTAATACTTTGGTCTTATTTTTGTTAATCGTCAAATTAAATTCCTTGAAAATTATATTCATCTTATTGAGTAGGGCTTCCAATTTATTTCTGTTTTCTATAACTACAGCTAGAAGTCCGAATGTCGTATAGTGAACAAATAAAAAAGAAGATCAAAGTGAACAGCTGTAAAGAGGTCAAAGAACTGGTTATGAACCGTGAGGAGTGGAGAAGGCTACACCGACAAGAGTCTAGCTGTTATATAATATGATGAGATACCAACCGTCCTTTTATAGAACGTAATAAAAAGTTGTAATAGCAGTTTTCCTGTTAGTATCTATATCCTTACGACGTTGAGTTTTACTGCTGCCTCGGCTTGATATCTGCTATTTCGACAACATTTCCAAACTCCTCTGCTAATAGCGATTTCTTTGTAATATATCAAGTACCTTCATAAATTTTGTTCGCGTAAGTGTTCCTAGATAAAATCCGTTAAAACTATTAACTATTGTCCAGAGTCACAGTGAAAAGTCTGAGACAACAGATAAAGGAATTTCAAATATAAACTTTTCCGATCTAGTGTATAATAATTCCTAGGTTGTTCTACGCATTTCTCCCAATAGCCAATCTTGTGAATTCCTTCTCTCGGTCTTTGCAGGAGAAACCACTAACAGAGATCAATCTCTGAAGCTGTCTTTTAAAAATAAGTGTCAATCGTAATAAATGAACACAGTAATTGAGAATGATCAACAAAAAACACTTGTCTGCATGTCCACATAATTAAATGATTCACTAAGGCCGAGCAAACGCGATAGTGGGACAATCTTGTGGATACTATGCGAGTATTATCTTCCGTGCTTTTATTTATGTAAGAGAGATAAATATAATATAAACATTTGTCGGTTTTGTCTGACTTTGACCTGCATTATTATCAGATGAATATAAAAGTTCCTTCCTGCAACGATCTTACCAAATCACAGAAATGTTGCATTTACATTAATTCACTCTTCGTTATGTACACAGTTGTTATTAAATGAAAATTTATATTTATTCACTTATTGTGACATACACGATAAACTATAAAACAGACACGTCGAGGTAAATAAACATTAGTTTTCCCGTTCATTTGAATACGTGTACCTACTTACTCAAAAGACACGTTTACATGAGACGCTGAAACGACGTCTCAACATGTAGTACTTTTAATACGTAGCTATTAATATTAACATCACTTATTCCATCTAAAGCATAAGATGACAATGTCAAGGATTGATGGATGAGGTCATTACATTCGTGATCATCCATTTGTTAAGTTAAACCATTTTAGTCTGACGGAAGTGCTCCGGTTTAGTTGTGTTTTTAGATAAAAGGAAAGTGTAATTAGTACGTATTTCATCGTAGGTATTTCATCCCGAGACCGAAAAAAAAGGAAGAAAACATACCATTCGGTCGCTGAGGCTCATTAGACGTTAATAAAGAACTAGGTAGACCTATACAGTTTTATTTTTACTTTAGCGACGGACCTCAGAAGTTTCTAACTATCGATATAAGAATGAACCATTATTCTATGATTCTTCAAAATTAGATTGTACGGAAAGTAAATACGTTCAAATTTTCATTTTCCTCTAATAATGAAACGATAAGAAATCATTCAATTATTTGATCATTCCCAAAGTTGAAAATAGCCAAAATCGTATCATATTATTCACTCGGTGAATGGCTACTGGTAAGATGACACATCTTTATACGAATAAACTTTTAATGCGCGCACCTAGACCGGTTTTTGCGCAATCAAAACTTAAAATGTTTTGTGGTTTTTAAACCCGTTTCGAAGAAACAGCATTTTTAGGCCGAAAATCTCAAAGGCATGTATCATGTAGCGCTTTTTTCGTGATGAAAAAGAACAAACACATCGAGGAGCATAAAAATAGTTATTTGTTATGCAAAGCTGCAAAGTTGTGGCTTGGCGCGAGTGCTTGTATTGAAACCTGAGCAAGCGAGGGATGCTAAGAATCGCTTCCCTCGTTGCTCAAAAATAGATTCCTGAGCGTAGCGAAGGTTTAAACACACGAGACACAAAACAACTTTGCTACTGAACGAAACACACAACTTTTCACCTCACTATAGCGAGGAAAATGGCAGGTGGAAGAAAAGCAGTTGAACTATAACGAATCTGTTTTGATCAACAAAATTAGTTATCGTTGTCAATTTAACGTCAACAATAATAATAATAAAATATACCAGTGGATTTATATTACATAGGTAAATAATGTACGACAAATCGCGTGGCTGAACGTGTCCTTGGTTCCTTTTTTCATCGAAAGAAAAAGTTAGGTGCGCCGCAGCCCATCGTCAAGTTCGAATTTCAAAAACCTTTTCCACGCTAGCGTGGAAAAACGCTTTTACGCGCAGATTTCTAATGAGAAAGAAACAATTTCTGAGCTACTGAAGTGAAAAGGAAATTTTGTCGTTAATCGCACTCGTACTTAAGTAATGACAAATTTTAAAAAAAGTGTGCTATCAAGAGTACATCAAGTCTGACGTTTCGGACCACATTTATCGTAAACTTCGTATTTAAATGTTACTTGTCAAGCTTGACTTGGTCTCGAGCTTGTACAATACCGTGCGCGGCGCGCATCTTGTTCCCAAACAACATGCGCGCCGCGCCGTAGATAAACTCGACCGACAAAAAATAGGCGTGGCGAAAATTTGTCTTATTAAGAAGTATTAGCTTCTTCGTTCATCATTTGTGTATTTCTATACAACAATTCCGTACAATTAGAATGAATTACGGAACGTCTACGAAAGTATTGGAACTTGGATTGAATTTTAGAGCGCTCATTTTTATGTGATCGCTATAAAACACAATTATTTAAGTTGATTATTTTTAGCAACAGCGCAGCGCTTACATATCAGTCAAAGCGTTTATTAAAGTGACAATGGCGTTGAAATTGTATACCATGCAAACGTTGATTTAAACAAGGTTTTAACATCTCAAAAATATATGCCACGCCGATTTCACGCCGATCACGCTGCCACCGCCGATCGAAAATCTGTCAGACGGATCCGCCGGTGATTTTACCATCGGCGCACATCGTTAACAATCATCTTAGGCTATTGCAAACCTTTTTAATAAGAATTAACATAACCTTTGGTTGTTTCAAAATACGGTCTGAAAAATGGTTTGTTTGAAAAAAAAAACTTTAGTGATATAAATCCGAACAGATAGTTTCATTTGTAATTTGAACCAATCGCGCAAACTTCAATTCACACGATTAATATAACAAATGCCTCTCATCGACCAACACGACAATAACACCAAGTGTATATATACATATTGAGCTATCGTAGAACAGGTGGTGTCGGCAACTTAAGTAAGCAGCTCTCTCTATTCACGACATTATGTTTTCGCTTGCTATTAGCCATTTATTCTCGATGTTATAGTTTCCTGAGGTAGTAGAGTAAGTACAATATGCATACTTGCATTGGTTCTTTCTCCGCTTTTACTGAATACCTTTCTTTTTATTTCAATGCAAGGAAAGATAATAATACGCCTGAATAAAGCTTACATAGATGTTAATAATTTTCTTTCTATTCTAAAACTATAAATCCCAAATTGACTATGATACCTCGTGGCTTTTTACTATTCTATATTACCTATATTTCTAAAGAAAAGCACTGCGCATGCAAGATAATTAAACATAAATTCAGAATCTTAAGAAGACGTAAATAGAAGTGAAAACCGACGAAGGCACGGGTCACTTTCCGCTAAAAGGATGTTATCTCAGCAAGATATACTAATGAAACGAAATATCATGATATTATATTTATGAGGAAACAAATTATTTACAATCGCAGGGCCACGTTTGAGGTTAAACTGAGACGTAATCGTCATTTAGTTGTGTGGCATTGTATTTTCCTTTTATCGACGGCGCTAACTAACCGAACACGACCTACCTAATACGCCATTGATTTATGGCTGCTATTCTCTGTTATAGCTATTTCAAATAGTGTTTTTTCTATGTTCTTACCATTATTGTACAGTGCGTGGGTGAGTGGCCTAATGTTAATTTAGGTGTTTTTATTTTTCGAATTGTGTTAATATTTATCATTGAAGACATCAAATGAATTGTATCAATGTACGGTGCTAGTTACTTGTTCAGAAATATAGGTGTTCTGATAAGTAAAATTATTTATACATACTAACTAATCTCTAATTAATCATCGAAGACATCGATAACGCCAACTTATATTGATTCAAGTCATCTTGTTTATTTAAATTTAACGTTTATACAATAAATATGTGCCGGCAACTCGTTTCAGCGTCAAATTTTAAGAATTTCAAGATTGACTCATATTATCCTGGTTCCCGGCAATGTTTTTCTTGTCCCGGCACTCAGAAACTCGCCGGCAATTAGTTTGTCCATGTAATTTAGAAAATTAAGATTGAGGACGGAAACTTTTGAAAGCTTTCTTCTGTCGTGATTGTGCAAGTCAATAAGATCTGGGTCTATAAAAACGTTAGTGTTATTCCGACTCTCCAGCTGCCTCTTCCTGCCTAACGCAAGAAAAAAATATTTTTTATGTAATGTACGCGTGTTTATTCAGATTTTTCGGCCACGTTTGTGTTTTTCATAGTAACGCAGGCTAAAGTTATTGCTTTTTGTGCTCGGGCGCGCATCCAAAGAACATCATTGACTTCATATTACATTTTCATTGTACTTAACTTAGTACTCTATCAAAGAAACGTTGTATTATAGTGTCACAGTGCATATAATTGTTATGTCAATTATGTAGGTATGTGCAATGATAACAAATACGATAGTTACTCATTGCAGACTAATTAGTCACAAACTTACAAATAATTACAAATGTTTCAACGTATTACCAGCCGACGCTAGATGTGTGTCTAATGTTAAAAGTCGAATGTGTATAGGGAATCTGAACGTTTCTTCTTTAATTACGTGTATAATGAAACTGACCTACATCCTTGTTAATACTTTCATTTTCAATAGTAGAATTACACTACAAGAACTCAGATACGTAAATAATATTTAGCTGACTTTCGGTGCAGTCAATAAAAGATGCTGTACGGTTTACGTACAAGGTCTTTTTTGTGCTGCGCTTGCGGCATACTTTTGGGGTCAGTTTTATTTTAGGTCAATATATTTTTCATTGACGACATTACGCAGTCGCGATTGGTCACATTAACATTCATTATAACTTGTGTATTTTTATTTTTCGTTCGATCCCGCTCGAAGGACGGAAATGTTATAGCCTTAGACGTCTCGGTTTTAGTTAGCTCAGCTAGTTGTAGATAGGGGTAATTTGACACACAATCGCGAACACAAAAAATGTAAAGATTTATTGAATGTTAAAAATACACAAGTTATAATAAATGTTAACGTGACCAATGCCGACTGCGTAAGCGTCAACTAATATATTGAACTAAAATAAATTGGCTGGGCCAATAACATGCCGCAGCACAAAAAGACCTTGTACATACGTAAACCGTTCAGATGCTGTTTTCTGCCATTCTTGAGAGAAAACATAAACGGTAAGTAAGTAAAATACAGTAAAACTACAGATCTGTATCTGGTCATCTTTTATGTTATTTTTTTTCGTAAATTAATTTTGTACAAGTTATTTAACGCGTACGAATTCTTCAATCGCAATGGAGGACTCAATTTTTTCTCCTCCTTTTCTCTCATACGTTCAACAACCTCGTGACGACTAAAACGGGAATGCCAACATTTTACGTTTGATTGATTAAATATTTGACCTTCAGTCTGCGGTTCTGTTTTCAATTTATTTTGTCAATAAATGTTAATCAGACAGTGTCTGTATCGTCGCTATCAGCGCCACAAAGGTTGAAGGCATTATTGAGTGCAGTCTTATCTAATCTGTTATCGGCCAATATGATCACTATCCCGCCCACGAGTCGCGCTCGCCGCCGGCTCGCCGCAGCCGCCGAAAACAAACACGCAATGAGCCTAAATAACAATTACGCCAGTGTCGTTGTCCACGCTCCGGACAAGCCATCATTACGGCGGCGGAGCGCCAAAGCAAAATATGTTTAAATGGTAACAGACAAGATGGTCAAGGTTGCATACTGACGTAAGCACGCAGCGGCACCCACGAATCGCCGCTTCACGTGGCTTAGCGCTAAAACCTTCGATTTCCCATATGAAGCGACAGGTACGCGACCTAAAAAAATTTAAAGAACATTACGCAAAAACCTGATGCTGCAGAGGCAGCAAATCAACGAATCTACGGCAGATTGTTTTGGTGGTCGTGTCAACGTTCTCGATAGTTTACAGTACACAATCGAGTGCAAGCGAGCACGAGAGCACCTGAGCTGGTTTTATAAATACGCCACCAGTGGAGCGTAGAGAGCGCCCCGCCCGCGCCGCGCCCCGCGAGCCTCCGTGCTGTGCCATTATCTGCGGGACCTTGGGCCGCGCGCGCCGTGCGATAAACACTCACCTTTTTGATCTGGAAATGGTCGGGACGCAGCGTCTCCTGGATTTCCTGCTCCACGCCGCGAGGCGCCGCCTGCACGGAGCTGCGGAACCCGTCGAGCACCCCCTTGAAAGTAAACTTCTTCATCGCGAATCGGTTGAAGCGCGGATCCTTTGTCCGAGGGCCGCTGTCGCCGGCCCCGGCTACATCACAGCCGTCCGCCGCGGTCCGCTCGCCGGTTTTGGCGGAAGGAGGGTCGGTCGCTCCCGCGCTTCGTCGTCGCTACTGCGCAGCTGTCGTCGCCGCTCGTTGCCGCCCCGGGCCGCCGCCGACGCCGACACGCGGTCACGCCGACGATCGACGAAAACTAGGCGAGGCACCGCCTCCGGAATGTACGGCAATGCAGTGCCGCTGAGAGATCGATAGCGGACGAGAGCCACGCGCACGCTCGCAGCTTGCTGCGCTGTCACACCGCCGTCACAGCCGCCGCGGAGACGGACTCACCGCCACTGGCCGGAGAGAGCGCGTCGCAACCAACCGATGCTTACCGCCGTGCTCGGAAAAGAGACGAACGCATGTTGCGCATGGAGGCGGAGACCTCGCGGAGGAAAAATTACAGCTGATAGCTGGTTTCACGCGTCGCCGCCAGAAGGCGCGCGCCACGTAAACATTGGCGTAGGTACGTGACGTTTATCAGCTGTCATCTGTCAAGCCGGTGCCTAATTTGTCAAAAAAACCATAACAAATATTTTCGATATCAATTTTTGCTGTTCTTTTTCATTTTACGTGAAAATGTCGTTTAAAGTTATAGTACAAAGTTTCAAAACACTTAGCTACATCGGAAGCTACAAAAAATTTAGAGATCCACGCATAAAGTGAGTAGACAAAATTTGTTGTAGAGTTTTGATAGGCAACGTGAGAATCAGCATATCAGGCAAGATTACCACAAGAAACTTACTAGATTACGAATTAAGTATCTTATTACGCAGAGATATATGTATCGTGTACAGCTGACACATAGTTCGTTTGAGATCGTAAGATCGGTGTACAATTGTACTTCTTAAATTAGGACGATTTCACTTGCGCTGAAGGTAACGCATACGGGTTATCAATTCAACGATATGATCGTAAAATAACAGCTTGGGTATTTAGCACTTGGTTGTCTGCCTATTTGATTTTTATATTCATATTGATTCTGATTAGTTAGATATATTGTTATTTATTTTCTATTCCTCCTTA
>NW_020653850.1:600106-712428 GCF_003589595.1 Hyposmocoma kahamanoa
AACGGAGACCCGTTCACCTGACTCCCGACTTTTCGTGATATTTCCATACCGATAGCCGATCGTCTCCGTCTACTTGGAATGGACCTGTCGTCCAATCTGAACTTCGGCAGATACATTGAATCCATGACCAAAAGTACAGCCAGGAAGCTTGGCATTCTTTCCAAGGTGAGGCGTTACTTCACACCAAGACAGTTGCTGTATCAAGCACAAGTCCGGTCGTGTATGGAGTACTGCTGCCACTTATGGGACAGCTCTGCTAAATACCAACTGACCACCTTGGATTGAATCGACAAGCTTGCCAAGAGGCTTGTAGGTAACTCGGGATTTGTAGAGGCAAAGCTGCAGAGCCTTGAACATCGCTTTAAAGTTATCGGTATTCTACAGGATATATCACGGAGAGTGTGCGATGGAATTGCATAATTTCATTCCGCGTTCCCCTTTCCATCGGGGGACTAGACGTGGGCTGGGATTCCACCTGTATGTTGTGGATATTCCCAGGATTCGCACAAAGCGTTTCGCTTCCACATTTATATGGCGAGCGGCTAATGAGTAAAATTCCCTACCTGCGGAATTATTTCCCGAACGCTATAACTTGGACCTTTTCAAGGCGAGAGTTAATAGGCATTATTTAGTGTGCATGCTACATCGTCGACCTCGTCATCACTTTCCATCAGGTGAGATGGAGGTCAAATGCGCACTTATTATTTATAATAAAAAAAAAAACAAAAAAATTAGGGGCTTTAAATATATATTATGATGAAAAGTGGATTTTGTATGATAATCGAAAACGTATACCGTTTTCGATTACTATACTGTTTGGTCACAGGGGAGGTAGCCAAACCATGTCCCAAACGCAAATTGAGTCAAAAGAAGCTGCTTGTGAGTATTTGGTGGATCTATTGTTCATTACAGCTTCTTGAGACCTGGCAATTACTGCAGAGGTGTACTGTGAAGAATTGCAAGTGATGACGATGGACTTGTCAATTGCTCTAGTCTACGTCTTTTCCCATCATACTCACGAGACCTTGCTCCTTGCTGATTTTCATTCCATTTCGTAATTTGAATAACCTTGAGGAAAAAATACAAATCCGATGGGGCAACAAAAAATGCCTTTAAAATGAACGAACTTCTATTAAAATGGAAAAGTACATCGACAATAATGGTCAATACTTCTATTAGTATATTTTTCATAACAAAAAATCCAATTTCCTAGGTAAGGACCTAACATTAGTATTAAAAATTAGAGTAGCTCATAGTTCAAAATTATAATTATTATGTATTATTTGCATAATACATGCGTGTGCAATAAATTAAATCCTAATTATTTATTTAATATCTCGTTAAAATATACATAACGAGTAATTTTATCATTATTCAGTAGTAGTGTATATGGGCTGTATACTGCTCGACAAAACCTTGAGTAATGTGAACCGAAATTCGTCATGGCGTAACACATTCTCGTAACGTCCGTCAGGCGCAAGCCGAGGAGGGCTTCATCACAACGTGCCAGCAACTCCGTGGCTACGGGCAGGAGATGTTCACGGCGCGGGATCAGCTCAGCACCCAGGAGGTCACGATCGCCGTTTCCCTCACCGGCATTCGCGTGCTCGCTGATAATAGCGACACGCCACATCTTTACAGGTTCATTAACCAAATATGTATTGTAATTGCTTCAATAAAAGGAGGAAACAAGCGCCGTGAGGAAACTGTTACTGAACATTCACAAAACTTTCGATTGGAACTAAATTAATTATCTCACATTTACATGCGAGATGCAGATAATCTGCTTATTTTAATCGACTTCAAAAAAAGACGCCTTTTTTGAAGGTTCTCAATTCGACAGTTTTTTTTGTATGTGTGTTACGCGATAACTCCATGTGTGAACCGATTTTGATAATTCATAATAAATAAAAAAATTAATAATTTTTGTTGGAAATGGGATACCTCAGTATTGGTCCCATTTCAATTTGTAGGAAATATTCCACCTCTAAGGGTGACAAACTAGGGGATGAAACCGGTTTCGTGCACTCTTCGATAACCGATTTCAATAAAACTTGGCAAATAAATGTACCAACTTTTGAGGTCAGTTTTTTATTAAAAAAATCATAACGTAATGAATTAAGTGTATTTATTGTGTCAAAGTTACTTTGAAATGCTTCATCTTTTCCCGGCCTTTCCACCTCATCTAAATCCAAAACTGAATAAACCATTATCTCCACAGATGGACGGACATAACAAACGTAATAAATCACAAGCGAACCTTCAGCATAGAATGCCAAAAGCAATCGGAGTCAGCATCATTCGCGTTGGCCAGCCCCGAGGACGGAAAGTACGTGTGGCGTATGTGTGTGCAGCAGCACACCTTCTACATGCGACACCAGCCCGCGCTGGCACCCGCACATCTTGAAGAACACAGGCCCAACTTCCAGGTGAGTGTCTAACGTGCTATTCTTGGTAGAGTTCTGATCTACTATTACACGTGAGTTCAGGCTAAGGCAAGCAAAAAGTAATGTAACATTGACGTTTGTTTTTATAACAATGTAATGTATTGTACTTCGTAAAATATAAAACGGGCCACCGCTGTATTTTACATTAGACGCTGAGTACTTTTGTCTGAAACGTTTCTATCTAGAAATAATTCTTTTCTAATTCAAATACAAATTTGCTAAAAACTGGCAAGGAGCCGCGTAACCTGCATATGTAAATGTAAATGGACCGCGTCGGTGTTACGAATACGCACCTTACTGTAAACAAAGTCAATGGCGATGTTAAAAACAACCTATCCAGCGTGAGACAGTAAATAAATTCATGTTATTCGAAACGATTTTTTATTATGGCAAGCGTCATGTCTACCTATAGGGCGTCCGCCCATTGGGCCACTGTAGTGGCCACTAAACGCGACCACAAGTTCATATAGATAGATAGATAAACACTGTATTCACTGATATAACACAAGTACAGATTGAGCATAAAACAAAAAACAAAACATGATTGTCATGGCAGTGAAACGGCGCTGACTCAGCATATGCCAAAGTTTTCTAAGGCCCTGGTTTTCAGTCAGGACCAACGAGAGGGATTAGTTATTTGAAAGCAAAAATATAACGACTATGCGTTAAGTTATATATTGAGATAATAATATACATAGTAAAGTGTAAATAGTGCATCTTATAAAATAACCTATTTGATACGTATTTCACATAATATATATACATATAATGTATACATATTATGTGAACATATCAAAGCAACAACAAAATTCGATTGTATACAGACTACGTAAAATAATAAAAACACACTACACAGATTTTTGAAGACGAGATTTTTCATACATTTTACAATCAAATTCAGCATTCGAGCGGCCACGTCTGAGCCACAAGCCGCAGGAGTGTTGCGTCACTCGCCTCCCGCGCATACTCGACCACAGCCACCAGCTTCTCCCCACCCGCCTGTAGTGCTGTCTGACTTAGTAACTACATCTAGGGAATTTTATGAATGTTTATTAGAAAAAAATTTGGTTTTAGCAAGAAATAAATATTTAGCTGCTTATAGCGTCTTTTTCACCAGTATTATCTTTTAGAATATAACAATCGTGACTTTTCAATCAAAGTAAATCTAAAGTTTTCTAGAGTCATTACGAATCGTCTCGCCAGAAGACTCGCCGAGTTTCAGCCACCGGAGCAGGCCGGGTTTCGAAGGGGATACAGCACCATAGACCACATACACACAGTAAGGCAGATTATACAGATGTCAAAAGAGTATAATCGCTCCTTGTGTCTAGCCTTTGTGGACTATGAGAAGGCTTTCGATTCCGTCGAAACCTGGGCTGTCTTGGAATCCTTGCAGCGGTGCCAAGTGGACTTTCGTTACATCGAAGTGCTGAGATGTCTGTATAACGCCGCCACTATAAATGTCCAAGTACAGGTCCAGCAGTCGAAACCCATCCGATTACGCAGAGGAGTGAGACAGGGGGATGACATATCCCCGAAACTGTTCACAGCCGCGTTGGAGGATATGTTTAAGACGCTGGACAGGAAAATTATGGGCATTAACATTAACGGCGAGTACATCTCACACTTGCGATTTGCAGATGACATAGTCCTAATGGCGGAGTCGCTGGAGGAACTACAGCAGATGCTGGACGGCCTAGCTTCCGCCTCGCGACTTATTGGTCTCGAAATGAACTTGGACAAGACCTAAGTCATGATGAATGATCACGTTGACCCGAGACCCATGGTCGTAAATGGCCACCTTCTTGAAGTTGTTTCCGAATACACTTGCCTCGGGCAGATTCTGCAGTTAGGTAGTAACAATTTCCAGAAGGAAGCCAGGAGGAGAATTCAGCTTGGATGGGCAGCGTTTGGGAAGCCACGTCGAGTCTTCTCGTCACCAGTGCGTCCTACCTGTTATAATTTACGGAGCCGAGACCAGGACACTCACGATACGGTTAGTCCACCAATTTAAAGTCGCTCAGCGAGCCATGGAACGGGATATGCTCGGAGTTTCTCTGAAGGATAAAATTCGTAATGAGGTTATCCGACAGAGAACTAAGGTCACCGACATACCTCGAGCAATAAGGCCGGGCCGGGCGAAATGGCGCACATTGGGGGAAGCCCATGTCCAGCAGTGGACTGCGATAGGCTGATGATGATGAAATCTAAAGTTAAAAATATGCGCTATTTTCACGTCGAAATGACGAATTCGGGAAAATGGCCGATTCTGGCCATCCTAGTGGCCGCGACCGCATCCAGCCAGTATTGTTTGCGACTGGTGGCTTGACTCCGCCACTAGAATCGTGTTTAGTAGCGACTAATGGCCCTGTGGGCACTTCCACTGCACCAGTTAACATTAAAGACGACAAATCCAGCGTGCCTGTAGTATCACCAGCACCTTTACCCTTCGAAACCGGAACGCAGTATAACATTACCGTATAACATTACCGTATAACATTACTCGCATTACCGCGGCAGAAATGGGTATGGTGGCAGTACTTCCTTTGATAATCTTTCTCTCTTCTTTTCTCATGGAGCTCTACCGCTACTATTTATATGAGTTCTATGATATAAATCGTCCGTGTATCAAAATCTCGGCACTCTAGGTGCTGTTGATTTAACTACGTTCAAATTCATTAATATCAATGTAATACACAGGTTATAAAAGCGTCGAAGGAGTTGAATCAATGTAATCCGCCTTGCGGCTGACAAAGTTTTCATAATGTTTATGCAGAATGTTTATACCGGTCCAGTGCGAGTCGGGAACGATACGAAAATCCTGAAACAATTTACATCAAAACCAAACAATATTAAGTTGGAATAATAAGCATTTGTACGTAAATGTGGCGATGAAGACACATTTCAGCGCCACTAACGGCAAGGAATGCAGCGAAGAAAGTGCTGCGTGTTTTAAACTACAGCTATTTGCGCTTGTTGCAACTCGCCTTCATTATTATTTTTTCTAATGTAAAAGAGACGTACGCGTGACACATAAATTCACTGATGTTTATAGCTACGATGTGGCTAACAATGGTACGTGTTTATTCGAAAAATGCATATTCGCTCTAGCCTTGAGTAACCCCGTATTGTAGTTTTTGGGAAGTACAGTTAACGACGACGAATTACACCGGTCTGCAATGCAAAAATGCTTGTAATTTTTCCCAGTGCATCTCTGTAGTATTTTTTGTGATGATAAGGGAAAATGAAAATAATAATCTATCACTTTTAGTTTACCTACAAATCACACAATAAAGTTAAACATTTCAAGCTTTACTTGACATACGTACAAACTGTTTTTTAGCATTTGAAATCTAGAGAATATTAAAATATTGACAATGTAAACAAGGTAAGCTTAGGATGGCACCAAGAATCAGCCTTTGTTTTGCTGTATTGTTGTGTTATTGTTCTATGCACAACAGGACAAGTGTTTTTTTTATGATACCAAATGACGGGACAAATAAGTCGTGCACTGGTGGTAAACGACACGCCTGTCCATAACAGTTGCAGTGCCGCTCAGAGCTTTATATCGCAAAGATCTGAGGGGCCTTGCCGCTGCGCCCGTCACCCTGAAATATAAGTTTACAAGACGTATGTAAGAAGAAGAGTGGATGAAGGGTAACCTTCAAAGCCGGAATATAGTAATAACTCATATTACTGCTTGGCGGCAGAAATAGGTAAGGTGGCAGTAGTTCCCTGGACGAACTCTTTCACAAGGAGCTATGCTACTAAAACAAGTTTTGATGGAAACAACGTTCCAACATAATCTCAGTAAAGAGTACACAAAAAACCGACCTCAAAAGTACGTGGAATTACATCTATTTGCCAAGTTTTTTTGACATCGGTTACCGGAAAGAGCGCAAACCCGGATTTATCACCTAGTTCGCCACTATATATAATAAAAATCGGTTCTCACTACTCAATGAGAGAATTGAAAAGAAAAACGCCTTCAATTAGAGAATAGTAAAATCAACCATTAAAATAATTGCTCCTTATAATAAAATTTAAGCGCTATTTATAAAAAAATCTTCGTGCGTGAACAGCCACCCTTAAAGGTGGATGATTTTCTTCATAATTAAATGGGACCACTATGGAGGCACCCTCTTTCCAACAAAAAAGAATCATGAAAATCAGTGCACAAATACCGGAGTTATCGCGTAACATACATACAAAAAAGAAAAATAAAATAAAAAAACATACAGTCGAACTGAGAACCTCCTCTTTTTTTTTAAGTCGGTTAAAAAACTTACAATCATATTAAGGTTATGTGTTGTGTAAATAGTTAAGTAATAGTAAAATTAAGTTTCCCCTTATTATGCGGACAAACCAAATAATCAATGTCATTCTTGAAATCAGAACTTTTTATAAATAATTTTTTGCGGACCTGTGTTATTCATTTCTTGAAAATATAATATTTTAATGGTAATTTAAATGAATTGCTGCTTTATAGTATACTTAAAATGATCGTTCAATAATAAGGGCGGGGTTTCTGATGTCTCGCAGGATACGTTACTATCGTCTGTCTGCCATTCTATCGTTAAGATAAACCAGTAAGCTAATTACACCGTGTTTTTAATGATTAAGTATGCATTATCCAATTGTAACCTTTCTCGTTTAAAACGTTTTATCATTTTATCTGTGGCCAATTTTAACGCTGTTGTAAACAGTCATAATTCATTGATTCGCGACGGCACCTGCGCGAGCGCAGCGACGTACGTACATGGAATATTTTATAGATGTAGAGATATATGTTTGCGCTCGAACGTTAAATACTTTCAGTGTTTTTAGAATAGAGACGTCACGGGGCGTATCCGAAACATTTTATGGTGGCATTGCTCTGAAAAGGTGTTGTACAGTTCATGGGTCAATCAACTTTTTTGCCAAAATTGTGTTAATGTGTAGAAAACGGGAAAAATAAGTGCCATGGACTCCTTATCATCTTCATCTGTACCATTACGCGTTCCTAAGAAACACGCTTACTTTTCCTGATTCCTGAAAGAGTTCTAACTAATATTTACTATACAATTAATGCCCAAAATACTTCCATTGCCTTGATAAGCTATTTTTCTCATTTTGACACATTTCTCATTTTTCAAGTCTGATTTCCAGACCTCTACACATTCTATCGCACTGATAGTTTATCTCTGCACTGATATTTTTCAAGTACTAATTACGCATTATTTCACCAATTTCACTTTCTAAACATATTCAATTCAATTTTCTAGGTTTTGGCTTCTATCCCACTGAGGACAAAATTCGTTTTTAATATTTTGATTTGTTGACGTTGATTGACATATCTGTTATTCTTCTACAACCAATTTTTCCATAAATTAGCGACCTTGGCTCTAGAAGCGTTCCTGCTCCCGGTCGATCACATTTTGGGCTCCGCATTTTAAATTGAAATTTCGAATCAGTTTTTTCCGTTGGTCAGTTTCGAAGTTCATTCTCATTCTGCCAATTGTTCAGATTCAATTGATTATACGAAGTCTCACCATTTCGACTCCTACACTTGGACTTATTGCCGCCTCACTTATGGCCTACCTGGCCCTGTACTCTCATTCTCCATCCGAAACAACAACTGTACAATAAGTAATACACGACCCAATAAAAAAAACGCATGATGCTAATGAAACTTCATACTTGCCATTGTCTTTTAACTTGGTCGAATATTAGTTATTTGACAGAAATTGTTTCGGACGGATCTTTACGCTTTTCGTACTTTCTGTTATGTATAGGCAATGGATAGGCGTTTCATGCGTGTCACACTGTAACTTGATATGATAAAGAAAAACTTACTACTCACCGCCCGGTCTGTTGTTCCACCACACTTGTTGGAGGAGGACGCGTTTTCATTCGTCAAAATGTCGTATCCAAATAACAAACCTAGCATCGAAAACAACTCTGAATCTGAAGCAAATATGTATCAATGTTAATTTATAATTAGACTAGTTGCAATAAAGTGCAAATCCGCTTGATATCGATTCGTCTATGGTGTTGACGAGCGCCACAGCGCAGCGTGGAGAATTGTATTTTGTTTGTTGTTAGAACAGTTGCGTGCACTATTGGTGCGTATATTTTTTATAAAGACTTCTATTGTTTAGTGAAGCAGTGTAAAAGTAAAAGTAAATAGTTCGCTGGAACTGCTTTCTTGGTGAAAAGTATCGAGAGGTATTGCTACAGTTTTTCGTAGCAATTGTGCATTAGAATTAAAAACAACGATGTCAAGTATAATTTACTTCCCAATGAAATACTGAGATTTTCACTCAGAGTGATTTATTTATTAGGTAATTAATTTGTTTGGTTCAGTCCATGTTAACAATACAAGCAGGACTGTAATCTGTGGTGTTTCCCTCGTGCCCATACGCCTGCATTAAGGAAGATCTGAACGCAACCACAAATAGCTGAGTCAAGGAAATAAAAAAGCATGACGACGCGATGTCTAGGAGATAAATTATTTGTTTGGTAAACTTAATTTATTGGTTTAAGATTGGCGGAGAAAAATCCTTTACCTTTGCAAACTGCTCATTTATCCCCAGGATCATGGTCTGTCAGACAGCCGAGAAGAGCTGGACTCACGTGACCTGGGCAGCAGCGTGCGGCTGGAGCCGCTGACGGCGTCGCACAGAGCGCACTCCACCTCTTGCCTTGAGCTGGCGGACCAGCCGCCGCCGAGGAATCGGTAAGACCTGACCTGACCTTCAATTAACGCACAGTTCCACATGAAAATGTCTTGGGGACTTTTTGGGGATATGCGTCTTCACGATGTTTTCTGATCATCGATGAACTTAAAAGTCTCCATGTGATTCAAAAACAGTTGAAGCGCGTAACAACAACGTGGATAAACGATCTAACAAAGAACTGCCCATACTTATGCCTCTTGATCTCCGTCCGCAGTGCCCTTCTGCCCTCGTACCGGCCCGCACCAGACTACGAAACAGCAATCCAACAGAAGTACCAGCAGCAAAGGACCGAGGCGCAACTACGGTACCAGAACCATACCCACTCCTCCATGGTGAATAGCAAACCACTAGTCTATGGTTCGCATCCTGATATACACCGGTAAGTTATCAACCCATAAGTTATCACATTTGATCTCGAGGGACTCCCTCGATCAACTCAGAAATGTATCACAGATGTTCTCGGGTAAAATTATTATCAACCCATAAATGTTTCACAGTTGGTGTCGGGTGAAATTATCAGCCCAGAAATGTATCACAGATGTTCTCGGGCAAAGTTATCAACCCATAAATGTATCATAGTTGATTTCGGACAAAATTATTAACCAATAAATGTAACACACTAAGGGTCGTATTCTAGAACTCTACTCAATGCTCAAGTCAGGATTTGAGTATGATTTAAAGCACTCGAAATCATACTCAAGTCCCTGTCATTAGGGTCGTATTTCCAGTGCTTGTGTTTCCAGTGCAATCCTGACTTGAGCATTGAATAAAGTTCTAGAATACGACCCTTAGTCTCGGACAAATTTATCAAGCCATAAATATATCACGGTTACCAACCGGCACAAAGTTATCAAATGATTATCACTAGTAACAGGTTTCTTACCACGGTATAACTTCTTTTTATAAAAAGAAGTTATACCGTGGTAAGAAACCTGTTACTAGTGATAATCATTTAGTGAATAACCACGAAAGTCTTAAAATCTATATAACAAAGTTATCAACCTACAAATGTATCATAGATGATCTCAGGCGAAGTTATCGACCTAAAAATATCATATATGTTCTCAAGCGAAGTTATCAATGTCACACAGTTCGTCTCAGGGGGTCTACTGTCGTTCTCCGTCTGACGTTAATATAGAGCTTCACGTAAGTATGGAGCTTCACTCGCATCTTGCGTCTTTTAATTTGGTCGAGTATTACTTATTTGACAGTTATTTTTTCGGACGGAGAATGAGAGTAGACCCACTGGTGACGTTGCGTACGCGTTTTTCCGCCAGGTGTCTTCGTAGACTTGCCACGCTTTTTGCTACAAGAAATTGCATGTATCTATCTATTAAATAAACCTCTTTATTCCCTAGGATCCACTACCCAGACGTTACGAGGCATACCATGAACCAAGGAGTAGCGGCAACTGACGACTACGCATACGGTCTCAAGTTCGTAGGCACTAACTACCCGTTCGCGATGAACCCGAACGTACAAACGGAACTCAACCCTCAACTACACTACGTCAACGTATACAAACCTCCTCCTCCGTACCCTTCCAACGGTTTAGCTTCAAACTCCACGCCCGACCTCGCTGTCGCCAGCCAAGCGTTGAACTACCACAGAGGGTACATCAACTCCCACGTGTCAGGATCAAGTCCGGACTTGGTGTCGACTAGAACCGCTCTAAACAGACAGTATTTAGGATATATCAATCCCGGTCACAACGTCTTAAATTACGGACGACCCAACATAATGCCCGCTACGCACGGCACGTACAACAATTTGGCGTCAGTGCTGGATCCAAGTCCGCACATAATATTGGACCCTCATCACGTGTCCGATAACTTCCAAAAAGTTTGTGACGAACGAGGGAACATCATGTACTCTATGCCGATGCACAGAGTGCCGTACCAGCGGCATCTGGTGCTACCCCAAGTGAGCAAGCTTAGCGATACGCAGGAGCCGATATACGAGAACGTACCTCTGCCCTGGCAAAACGAACCCGGGAAGGTCACAATGAGAAACCGAGCTCAGAGTCTGACGACCACCGACGAAATAGCGAGACTGAACGAAAGGAACGGCAGCCACCCGACGATAAACAAACACGGGAATTTGAAACCGAACGTCAACCCGCCGAGTTACCGCGCGCCGGTGAAGACCGAGAACCCCGACGGCCATTACGTGAACGCGCAGATCATCAAAGGCGTCCGCGAGTCGAGCGCGCCCCGGGAGCTGACCGTCTCGAACCGGTCGACCGACAAGGACGAGTTCGAAAACGTGGCGCTGTCGATCGACCGGCTGTCGCTGAAGACCGACGAGAAAGACTACGACGAGACGCCGTACCAGAGCCTGTCCACCCGCAAGGTGTCGAACAACAACACGATAAAGACGAGCGACAACGTGACCTCGATCAGCGTCCCGGACGTCCGGCAGGGCGACCGCAACGCGAACGTGTCGCAGGGCAGCGGGGCCGAGAGTGCTTTGTCGAGTTCCGTCGCGAACTCGACCTACAGCACCGGCGAGCCGGAGCCCAAGACCGGCAAGGAGAAGAAGCGGCGGCGGTGGGGCGTGTTCATGGGGCGGGCGGCGAAGGGCGCGGACGTCAAGAGCGCCACGCTGGGCCGCGACCGCGCCAAGGCGGGCGCCGCGCAGCCCGCCAACAAGCACCGCTGGTCCACCGGCCTGCCCAAGTTCCAGCCGCTGCCGCCCAGCATCACCAAGGAGACTCTGGTAACTTCTGTTGTTTGTTAATGACGCCGTGCCTTATTTACTTACTTGTCGATGTGTCGTAGGTAGGCCGTTATCGCGAGTCGCACAAAACTAACGGCAAGGACAAAAAGAAAGTTGCAAAGGCCGCAGAGCGTTTAAACAGAAAATAGTACATTGTGTATTAAGGACGGTAAATAAGAAATTACTAGCGACGGTCTATTAGAAGAGTCGACGGTCTATTTGAGGCATTATAGTCAAGTTAGCCACCATGCAATTGTATTTTTCATCACATTTCATTCCTGAGACGCATACTGGCTGCACCTCTGTGAATAAAAATGTTGTTCGGAAAACGCACACCTTGATTTTTAGCTATTTTACGTAAACATTACATGTAGTAGTATATAATAAACCGTAAGTTTCGTGCGCGTCCAATTTTATTATGTTTGGTTGAATAATCGTAAACATTTTAACGTGTACGTGATAAATGGCCACTTAGTAATGGATGTTGAGAGGTTATTTGACGTACAATGGAAATCGAAACAGAATGCTTTACAACAATATATGCTAAAGCTGTTCACACAAATAAAAATTGTATTTTATGCAATCGTTGCATAATGTGGGTTGGGAAAGTCGAATACCATGTTAATAGGATACCGCAAATTTGTTTAATAGGTACGAGATTTAAGGTAAATTAAAATAATGAAACACAACGAATATTTAAAGATAATTTTGTTAACAATCCACGACAACAATCTCAAATGAAAGCCAAACAAACGCTACAAAAAAAAAACAAAGAGATAGAATTGCAGTGTCCGTGATTGGTCCAGTACCACTTACATTTCAACCAATTAGGAGACAGTAGAACGTTTGTGTAGCGTCATATTTGATATTGTTTTTAAATAGTTCTTTTTTGCCACTTTTTCTCTTATGACATTTTGAGATATTATTTAATAAAATAATTTAAATATGAATAATTTCACATTAGTGAGTTTATTCCGTCCAGGAACACAGTGAAGCGTTTACGGAGGCTCTTTTTTAGCAAAAAAACGACGTAATTTTTTTATTTCTGTTGGTAGTCGCCAGTACCATATACATTAGAATTTAGTTCAGAACTAAAAAAGCGCCTTTGTAATATGGTTTATGAAATTATAATTGACAGATTGAATTACAGGAGTAGAAAAACAATTATTCAAAATGTTAAATTCGTTTTATCGTATGCATCTCTTATGTTTACAAGAAAATGTATAAATAAGCAATAAAAATATATAGAATTTCAAATTTCCTTAAATAATAGATGATTTTTTTGTGGATCAAACATACGATTATTATTCCTCAAGAAATAAATAAAATATTATGCTTTGTTAGAACAACACCCGTAATATTATTCATTGAATGTCAAATCGGTTTTATTTTATTTAAAATACACGAGCTTAGGTTAAAATTAAACAGAATTTACTAATTTCAAGGACACAAATATTTAGGTCACTAAATATTTGCGTCCTGGAAGTTAGTAAATTCTCATCAGTCAGATACTATATGTACTCTAATACAGTGCTCCTAGAATCCAAATGCATTTGATGGACTTCGCGTATTAGGCGGCCATAGTCATTCACATTTCATTTGTTGACATCGATACACCGCGTCTGTGAAGTCGACGACTTTATATTTTCGGCTTTTGAAAATTCATTAAAAAATTTCACCTTTTATACAAAACATTTGAATTCCGCAGGGTTCTGTGTGAATTTTAAAGGTGTCTTAAAAAATTTTAAATGATGTGCAGCTTTGGAAGTCGTTGAATACTTTTTAGTGTTAGCGTTGATTTCCTAAACGATAATTCTTAAAGTGTTTGTGTGTGGGATATCTGAAAACCACACCTGTCAGACAGCTGAGAACCGACCTTACTGACGGGTTAATAACCAATTTATCTTGACCCGAGTTGTGAAGCTAACGTCCGAGCAGTGATTAGTCGATCGAGTTAATATGGTAACGGTAGTTTCTGTTACGGCCCCGCCAAAGCTAGGTTGGTTACGTAATGGAATTAGTAGTTTTATGACACGAAACAAAACTCAAACAGTAGTAGAAGAAAGAATTGCATAAAAAATGTAAACACTAAGTATGATAGCATACTCAGATGTTTACATAAGACATAAATGTAGTAGGTAAATAAGCAAACCCTTTTTAAAATAGAAAAAAAAAGTAATACAAATAAAAAGAACAGTCAGTATATAAAATAAAAAAATAAAAAAAAATAAAAAATAAACAAAGTATTAAAAAGAAAAAATATAATAAAAAATAAAACAAATAAAATAAGTAAAAATGAAACAGTACATAGCTAAGATCATAGAAAGTAAATAAATTAGATAGATGTTGTCAACAACAACTTAGATCTATCAACATCAGATGTTGATAGATCTAAGGAAATATAAAATAAGGCAAGGTGAAATAGCAACAATAAGGAAAAAAAAAATTATAATAATAATATACTAATAGTATATAAAATCATGTAAATATTCTGTTACTATTATAATGACTCTGTGCAACTTCTCTCCTAAAGGTACTGACTGTGTATATTCATGTATACAACAGACCCCTATGATATAGCAAGTCAAATGATGATTATTACGACCGTGCAAGCTATGAAAAGACTCTGATTATGTCGGAGGACAACTGGCAATGCATACATTTAAAAAAAAAAAAAAAGCTAGGTTGGCACACGTTTCTTTTTACACAGTGCCAACTGCTCGAGCGGAAGATGACGGACGAGCAGCTGTCGTTCGCGTTCGAGCAGATCCCGAAGGGCCGCGAGCGCGGGGGCGAATTCCGGACGGCGCTCTTGCCGCAGCATGCGCCCTTAAACGCCTTCAGTTCCGACAACCTGCCCTACGAGGACAACCGGGTGCGACTCGCGCCGACGCCTGCCAATCCGCACGGGTACATTAACGCTTCACATGTGACTGTGAGTATTGTCTACTTGTAGGGAATTTTGAGCGTTTTACGGGGCCATCACCCGGGTTTCGCTGTGGATTATCTACCCGTATCCGTGGTATTAACCCGTTTAGTTCTTGCCCATTCCTTTCAGGGGAATCTGCAATATATAATAATAAGCGTAATTGAGTGCTCCCGTTCACGTTGCTTTTTTTGATTTCCGATTTAGTTAATTATTAAATTACAGCTCATAAAATATACTACCGGCTGCTTTTGGAAACGCGCAGCTCTGCTGTGATATTAACGTCTTCGATTGCGATGTTAAATCGTCGTTAGAATAAACTTTACGAAAATATGTAGAAGAAATTTGTATTGAGCAACGAGGCTATTTCGTCTGTGGCAGCTATTCGACTGCCTCCGTGGTCGAACGGCTGCCATGCTGGGCTGCCACGTAGAGGTCCCGGCTCTCGTGAGTTTGGGTAATTTGTGGTCGTATACCTACGTGCGTCCGCGGCGTCCGCGATACGGGGTGTCCCTAGGGCGTGTTAAAGAAAAATTGGCTACGCTCTGTACGCTCTCGCAGATGACGGTGGGCAGCACCCAGCGCTTCTACGTCGTGATAAAGGTGGGGTCGGGCAAGGCGCCCAAGCTGTACAGCTCGCCGGCCGGCGTGGAGCAGTGCGCGCTGCTGTGGGAGTGCGCGTGGCAGGTGGGCGCGCGGCTGCTGGCCTTCGTGGGCGGCGACCAGCGCCCGCCGTACCTGCCCCCGGACAACGCCACCGCGGAGTTCGGCAAGGTGAGCCGGGACCGGCCGGGACCGGGCGGACCGGCCGGGCGAGACTCGAGCGCGCGCGCAGTTCCAGGTGACGGCGCTGGGGCTGTCGGTGGCGGCGTGGGGCGGCTCGCTGCGCCTGCGCGTGCGCAGCGGCGGGCGCGCGCGCACGCTGTGGCACGTGCACTTCGCCAGCTGGCCCGAGCGGCAGCCCGCGCCCGCCGACGTCGACCTGTTCCTGGGTGAGTGCGCGCGAGGGCGCGGCGGCCCCGCCCGGCCGCCGCCACCCACCCCCACCCGCCGCGTGTGCAGGCTTCGCCACGGAGCTGACGGCGCTGCGGCTGGCCGGCGACGCCGAGGCCGGCGCGGCCTGGGGCCGGGGCGGCGCGGGCGCGCCCGTGGCCTTCTGCTGCGCGGCCGGCGCGGGCCGCAGCGGCACGGCGCTCGCCGCCGACCTGCTGCTGCACATCCTCGACAACAACCAGGTGAGCGCGCCGCCGGACACGCACCCGACTCGCGCCCGACACGCGCCCGGCGCCTGATCGGCCCTCTCGCCCCCAGGAGCTCGACATCCCGCGCACTATCGGCATGCTGCACCAGCAGCGCGCGAACCTCGTCCAGAACGTGCAACAGTACAAGTTCCTGCACCGAGTCCTGCTACGGTATCTCCAGCAGTCCAGGCTTATATGATCCGCCTCCTTCGAAACTATCGAAGGCTACCTTTCTGAACGCCGCCGACGAACAAGGTTCATATTTCTCACCGCCGACGTTGTAATATCTAATTCCGCAGGTACGGTCGACTTCGACGCAATCCAAACGATAAGTGGCAGTACTACCTGTACGTCTAATAAAAATCAATCTTATTCCGATGACTTCAAAATACACCTTTATTTAATCGGGATAAAACAAGGTAGATTTTTATTAAACGTTTGCCAGGCGCTCAAACAATTATGACGCCAAAGTGGCGTGCACTGGTGCAAAAATTAACGTACCTTTAAAATCCTTTAATATTAAGGTACTATAACCTGCGAATGACACAAACTATGATCTCATGATTGACTATTGTGGCAATTACAATAGGCTTCCTAGCCCCAGCCTTAAAAGAGGCCAATAATGGAACGTACATGGCTTGATATAGGCTTTCTAGTTAGTGCCGGATTAAGTAAGCAACTATTTAGGTCGTCAAGTCTCGTGGGGCACCAAGTCTCCAGAACTGGGCCTTTGCGATTTCTCTGGCTTCTTCCTCGGAACTCAATCACAAAACCCACCTCAAAAACAAAAATATACAAAAATGTAAAATACAGATACATTTTTATTAAAAAGGGCCCACTTCTTATTGCCTTTTCGGACCACTGCCTAAAGACGGCGAACTGTCAAGTTGTTTTCAAAATTGCATACATTTTAGAACTCGCTCCATGTAATTATGACAGCAGGCAAATTTTACGTAAGGAACAAAATCTGGGGCACCACATAACTTAAAATTCTCAGGGCACCCAAGGTACTTACTTAATCCGGCACTGATTCTAGTGAGTGAGATAATGGTAGCCTTCGTTCTTATAGCATTATAACAATTTTTATATATATTTTTTTTTTATGTACAGTAACTCAGCATTAATTCTTTTAATTTTTTATTACCCAATGTGCAATAAAGAATATTTCTTGTAATTTAATCACAAAACAATAGATTAGATACACATAAAGTTTATTTTCTGTAAAGAAAACAAAACTCAATGAAAAATAGTATTGAAATTATGAATTAAATAAACTATGGAAATATTCACATCTGAAAGTGACTGAAATAAAATCAACTCAGTGCTTTTTTATTTTATTTTGTAAATGAATGTATTTTCAAATGTATTATAGTTAATATTGGACTTCGAATGTACAATAATTAAAATGTTAGGAATTTCGTATGCATATTTTGTTTGTTTAAGATTGTCGTTGTATTTTGATATTGTATTGCCCTAAACGAGCTTTTTAACAGATGTCGAAAGTTTAAGGCCTTCCAATAAGCTCCTCTGATTTCATAAGTACCTAAGCTAATGTGCTAATGTGCCGTACATTATGTTGTCACGTCTTATCTCTTCATTACGGTGACAGATCGACCACCCAGAAAAGAAAAGCAAAAAACGGGGAACGATCTTGATGTTTTGAGTACTAGATAATCAGTTTACGACCTGGCAGAATCATCAGCGTTGTAGTTCAACTGAACTGCGATATAAGCCCTTTTTGCTGACACAGTACACTCAACTCTACACCCCGACACAACACATACCCTACCTACCCTAACAAATCCTACTACCTTTTTTATCTTTACCATTGCACCTACGTCATAAGCTTGTTTGTAATATACTGGGATTCAGAAAATAGAACTTTCTACGTACGTACATATTACGTATCCATTGTGGTAGGCAGAAATTACGGACATACCCCGCCACGTCCTTGACATACCTCTCTAGCATAATGATTATCACTAATTTCGGGTTTCTCACCACGGTATGACTTCTTTTTATTTTCCCGTTATTTCAGAACGGTTGCACGCTCCATGGTCACGGGTTGACTGGACGGCGGCAGATGACAACTTTAAGAGCAGACATATGTGTCTACCCTATATTTATAGTCTACTCTCTTGCGCTGTCGACGACTAGCTTCATCGCGATTTGTTGTGGCGTTACCATTGTCACTCACTTTTTTCACACAAACCACACTCACTATATCCACACGCGAAACTGAACTCGAGGTGTTTTTGTTTTTATTACTGCACGCAATAAGGACCGGATTCCATGCACTGGACAGTTTAAAACCATCATCACGGTTAACCGCCGTCCAGTCAACCCGTGACCATGGAGCGTGCAACCGTTCCGAAATATCGGGAAAATAAAAAGAAGTCATACCGTAGTAAGAAACCTGAAATTAGTGATAATCATTTAGTGAATAACCACGGAAGTCTTAAAATCTCTCTAGCATAAGCCTCACTTGAGGTTGAGATGTTTCTCAAGGTCGACCTTTCTCCACTCTATAAATTTGTGACGTCATTTTCCTAGCATCTACCCTTTCCATACGATCAAACCATCACTTTTTTGCTATCCTAGTCATTACATGGCCTTTCATACCACGAAATGAATAAACAATAATAAGTATTTAATTTTTTTTTAATTCAAACGTAACTATGTAATATAAGGTTTGTAAACTTCCGACGTCTGTATATGTATTTGTTTATTATTATGTAACGCATGTTAAAGTAAAAGTATTAATTCGTAGCTCTAGAAAAACAGGGTTTTATAACTTTGTGCCTAACAATATAAAACTAAAGAAAATGTCGGCGAAGCTTAGAATCGTACGTATCAAATGTCCCCGTGGCAGTGAATCGCGCACTAAAGTGGATACGACCAAAGTTTCTAATAATATTATTTATATTCAGTCATACTTCTCAAGTTTTAAGCATATTCATAGCTCAGTCGATATGTTAAGTATTATTTTTGTAACGTGCTTTGTAGAGTCTAAGTGAAATGATGTGCCTTAAATCGGAGATTATTCACGATCTGATGGAAACGTGTGCCTTTGTAATCTTACTTTTTATCTATTTATAACTAAAACGCTCATTAAAAATGTAATAATTCTATAAATAATCCAATTGTAAGTAATTAATTGTTAATTAACGTTTTTGAAGATTTTTTTTTATTTTTACTCAAGGAATTAAAGTTTGAAGCACATTTAAAAGAATAAGTTACGTTTTTTACGCTCAAAAGTCGCTTGCATAGATGGTAAGACGTAGTAAAGTAGTTGCTTTAGGCGTTGCTGTGATTCTTTCGGAGTTCTGTGCCCAGTAGTGGAATAATACAGGAAATCTTTAGAGACATTCACCCGAGTCAGATTGGATCGTTGTTACATATTCGTTTTTCTCTATGGCGTCAAATCCCTCTACGACATGCGGAAGCATGTACAAGCTTTCCAAAAATAGGTTATCATTCAGTGCTCAACATACCGTGGCCAAACAGGTTGTGAGGCGAGACGGTATTGAAGAGGATGAACAAGGAACAGAAATGTATAAGGAAGAAAAATCATGAACTAAAAGCTACTGGCACTAGTGTCATATACCCGATATTAGGCAATTTTTAAAATCCAGGAAATTAAGTTCATAAGCAAATTATACTTCACGTCCTTATATTGATTAAACACCAATATTCATTTATAAGATTCTTTTGAACATAATGAGTACTAAAAAAGGTAGTGGTTGCTAATGAAAAGACTGTTCCCATGTATTGTTACATTTACAGAATTTATATCAAAAATATCATAGAAAGTATCTGAAAGAGCTATTCTCTTAGCCGAGAATGTTAAAATTCTCAAATACCTTCGAAAATCTGTGTCGTAGACCTGTCAGGTTTCTAAACTTTGTTTAGTCTATTTTTGAAGTTTTTTAAATTCATTCTACGAAAGTATTGCAGCAATCGTCTTGTAGAAACAATGTTTTTAATGATTAATTATTCTGGTGCAGATGTGTTCATATGTTTTAAAATATTTCGTATTTTCTAGTCGTACGGCAGCCCCATTTAACGATAGTGATGTTTTTGTATAAGCTAAGCTCAGTTTGAAGCATGAATTTTTCGTTGCACTGTTTGGGTTTTCAGTATTTTTAAAATATAGTCACTGCAAGTATTGTCAAGCTATATGGAGTATAAGGATTCTTTTGAATGCATCAGTGTATTGTAACTTCCCTTTCCGAGCTTCACCACCCTGCATAGACTTCTGCAAAAAAATGCCTTTACTATTCTGTATCATGCAGGATGATGAAGGCTCCAAGAAAGTCGACTTAAAAACAGGTTTCCTGTTTTTAGTAAACATTTTTAGTACCACTTGTTTAGACCATTGTATTATCATAATTTATAACAAAAAACAATACAATAAAAAACAAGAATGTCATCCATATTGTAAGTCCCGTTATGTAGAATATTACTTAGGATCATTGACTTACAAATAAATGGACGACGGGTCTAATACAAAAACCACGAAAAAAATGTCCCAAGTCAACCTATTCGAAATTTAAATTGTAATGTCATCGCAGTATCGCGCTGTCCGTAGAACAAATGAAGACTAAAGCGGACTGTCGCGCTCTGCATACGATTTTAGCGCCTTACAAGTGCGGACACTTTTTAGCGCGGACCCGACGTCCTTATAATTGTAAGTCAATGCTTAGGATACATAAAAGTGTCAATCAATAAATTCATCAGCAATATTTTCTAAACTTGTGATATACCAACTGACAATAAAAATGATACAAATATAATACAATATTTTATTGCGTTCTGCAAAAACACCCCTTTGCAATTTTGTCATTACAATAAGTAAATAAAGTGAAAACCAAGAATTCAGTCTATTAAATTGTATTTCAGTAAAAAATTAAACATTAATAACCTAAAACTTAAAGAACCGCCCTCCGCTAGGGCGGGGGATAGTACGGTCGCGGGGGAGGTGGGCCGGGTGGCGGGGGACCGCGACCAGGAAGAGGGGGGAAGTAGTTCGGGGGAGGAACATTAACAGGGGGGTACCGCGACGCGGGTGGCGGCGGCTCCGGATACATCGGAGGTGGACCCGACATAGGTAGCCTCGGCGGAGGCGGAATTGTTGGAGGAGGCGCGTACACTGGAGGATACGGCGGCATCGTATACTGATAATTAAACCTTATCGGAGGCTCTATTTTAGGTGGTTCCAGTTTGACATCGGCGCCATTTTTGACAGGGGTCGTGATGGTGACTGGTTTAGGAGCGGTAGGCGCGACAGGCGATGCGGAAGTGGGCGGTGTAACGGAGGGCGGCTTCTTGTCGTTTTTTGGCTGCTTGTTTGGTGGAGGCAGAGGGGGTGACTCTCCACCTGACGGTTGCGTCTGCGGCGAATACAAGTCCAGCACCTGGTAACACACAAACAGTCCAATTATCATCATACTTAATGCCAGAATCAGAATGTTCGTGGATCAACAACAACACAATGCAGCTGAAGTTTGGTAGTGTAGGAATATTTTACTAGCATAATATTTAACAATGTTAAGACAAGAAACAATACTGCATATAAATAAAAAATAACCATATCTGTATAACCATAGCTGTGTGCTTTCCCTGCAACACAACAACAAATGACCTAATTTGAACATAATTTTCAAGGTAAAAGATTCGCTGATGGAGTATAACACTACAGTCAAATTATATTTGAGTTTTAGTATGTAGGAATTTTGACACAATTATTATTTGTCTTACCTTGCTTTTAAATATATTTATTTAAGTATTAATTATAAAATATAATAATAGTCAAAGTAATATGTAGCAGTATTTATTATACTATACTTATATTTTTTATTGTGCATTTGTTGCAGGCGTCAAGCTCTATGCTTACTGATAACCAGCACTGTGGTATGTTACTGCAGCATATGCTGAGTTAAGTCCCGTGTTCGCATGACGCTGCAACACAGACCATACCAGACTATCTGCTTTGTACAGCTTTGTATGTTTATTTTAACTTTAATTGTAATTATATGTCACATAATTATTTGTATGACAAATTTTTTGCATGGTTTTGTGTTGTATTATGCCAATAAAAGTATATCTGTAATTATATAGGAAATTTATATTAGGAAAGTAATTTTTATTTTGTTTTTAAATTTATTGACTGCGTTCTTTGTATTTTCCTGTAATCTCTTTTTGGTTTGCTAAGCACTGTATATTGTTTCATGTAGGTGGAAATTCGTAAATGGCATTGGATTACTCATATTTAAGTTTACTATAATTGTATTATTTGTCCGTGAATTTTCCTAAAATGTATAAATAAAATAAATAAATAATAAAAATAACTGATAAAACACCAAAATAACAATAATTATAATATTCTAGTTGTCTACAGCTACACCAATTATCTGATCTCAAACTAGGGAATTCAGAACCAATTTAGATAAATTCATTTCCCAAATTAATTGGTCCTACCAGGAATAAAGAGGTTATTGAATTTCTTCTTGTGTTGGAAAATTCATTTCACCATAAACAACTAAATTATCCTAGGTGAATTTAAACAATATATGGACACACGTCTTGACTGTGGTGGGCTCAATGAAAAAATATGCAGTACCGACTACTGTGGAGTTTACTTCTCCATGGAACACAGTTTGACATAAACAGTGTCACTTTAATAAACAAAACATTACAATTGTTAAAGCGACATCTCTAGTCAGCTGCTGGTAGTTGTAAAGGTGCCTGGCTGAGTGAAGCAAAGTTTTCATAGATTTATCACAGATGGCACTGCGGTTTAGTCGTTAAAAACTAAGATCTGCAACTACATGGAAGGATCTGTACGGTCCGCTACTTTCATTCCATGGCTTGGTTGGCATAGCTTCTTGCAAGGTTTGCTGGAAGACGTTGATTCAAATCCAGTCAGATCGAAGGAATTTTTTCTTAATGTTCGATCTTTGTATTAACAATAACAGTGGAGTAAATTTACATAAAAAATTTAAAAGCATGATGGTCACACATTGTGAAATTTAATAAACGTAAATATTACAAAAAAAAAACCTTGTGTGAAATTCACCTGGTGACAAATATCCTCAAGCAAGTCCATAGTGATGTCTTCAACAAACATATCCCACCAGGCAGTGTGCCTGGGTGTCCGCCCATTCCAATCCATCACTTCAAATTTGCTGAGTTTCCCGGCAAGGAACATGAGTGCTACAGCTATCACCTCTGGTTCCCATTGAAGACATAATGTTGTGCATAAACTGCAAAATAAAATTTATCAGTCCTTCATATTGCATACATTCAAATTAAAATAGATGTGCTAAATTGTGGGGTCCTACTAGGTTTGAAGGAGTGTTTGTCAAAATCCTATTTCAGATTAAATTTATGTAGGCAAATATTTATTATGGGGTGTACAAAAGGAACCACATGTCATACCATTCTTTTCCTGTATATCTGGTGCACCTTGGGCAACAAACAGTGTGCACCTTACCCCGATTGGCAAATCGTTTCAACACAACGGCAAGCATTGCAGCATATGCAATTAATACAGGAATAAAACATATTTATTAGTTAAGATATTTTATACAAAATATGTCCCTACCTGTCGTTAACAAAGGTCCACGCCATCTGAACCATCTTTTGCAGTTTCCCTTTATCTCCTTTCAGGCACTTGGCATATTTCAGCAGATATCCGTATGGGTGCTCCACCTGCAGGTCGAACTTGATAGTTTGCAGCAGGATCCTCTCCAACGTCATCACCTCTTCCTTGGGATCTTCCCCAAAAGTTGCAAATTTCTGCTCCGTCAGCAACGACTTCGCTACTTTAATTATGTCCTTGCATTTCTTTGGCGTCTCCTCCACTTTTCCCGCCAGAAACAAACAGCAACACGCCGTTATGTACCGCGGGAATGTCCGAAACGAATGGAACATGTAGAACCGATGAAAATAAACAACTCCAGTCGCAACTGTATTATAACCTAAGTCCATCTTTGACCCTGTGTCGATGATGAACCGGGCGCCTTCTTTCCTGTACCGATTCTCAGTCTCGTTGCTGATCCCATCGCGGAAGGACGGCGTGTTCTGCAAATCCTTTTTATCGTAATACCAGTAAGGCATTTTTTGGGCTAAACTATAATACAAATATCAATAAACCGTCTCTAACCTGCACTGCCATTTGACAAACTAACTATTAGTCTATAAAATTACCAACTACATTTATTTTACTTCGACCACGTACAAATTGGTGACTACTTTATTTTATCGCATAACATGTGGCATAATATGAAGACTTTGACGTTTTCAGTACAATGTTGCCATGAAAAAAATAAAACGCTTATGCCACATGTCAAGTTCGGATACATTCAAAAATCCATTTTTTTTTATTCCTTTAACCTGGCAGAAAAATAAAATGAAACAAAGTGTGCATAAGTTCAACATTAAATCAAGTTTATCATTAAATCATGACTACATTTCACATTAATAAAACGTTACCTAAAAATATTTCATCAGTATCCAAATACCATATCACACTGATTATCAACTCATTAAAAACATTCAGCTGTTGCCAACAACACGCAATCTTATCTCTCTAGTTATTGTTTTTGACTGTGTTTATTCTCCGTCTTGAATTCATATCATTACTATATTTACCTCTCTTGTAAAGGTACATACATTCTTTAAATCTTCGAAGTCTGCGATCACCAGTACTTGTGATCCAATTAAAAACATAGGTATCCCTTTTCAACATAATGCGACATTTTTAATATATATCTTTTCGTGTGGTCGTTACCACCAGTCAGGAAATCATCCGAAACAATAAAATTGGTTCTAGATCGTCGCACACGGGTCGTTTTCAGATAACATCCAAAAATGTGTCCCTTTCAATAACTTTTATGTTATTACATGAATGCTAAGCATTATTTATTTAATATGATTGCTTGCTTACTGAGTCTGTGTTACATATAAAAAAACTATTTTACGACGTCACAGTAATAAATAAAAATTAAAAAAGTGGGCAATTTCTCATTCATGGGAGCAGGTTCCACGTCGCCCTAACTTTAAGAAAAGAAGAAAAAAAAATTAAACACTCGTGGAAAAACAATATTTCCTATCGAGGACAAACTCTAATAACTTTCGATATCTAACGTCGAATACATACCATAACTTTCCAATTTATTATAAACAAACATGTTTTCTTGGGAATACAAAATGTGTTTAAAAATTTTCTTATCATTAGTGTCACTTCAATTAAAAGCCTCCTGATACCAAAAGTTCATACCGCATCACCTTCACCCTTCGTACACGTGAGAAGGGGCTCCTGTCGGATTGGAGTGTACACAGTGAAGTAACCTGTGCATCTCCGTTTTAACAAAAAATCAACCTAAATATCAATTTCAGCGCTAGTGACTAAATCGTTCTCATTCTTATAAAGCAGTCTGTCTAAATAAGTATTAAGTAACTATTTTATAAACTTTATTCTACATCAATCGGACAAAGGGAACTTTAAAATCCATGCACTTTTATAACGGTCCAGCATATTTTACACACTTGACAATTAAAAATGTATCCAAATATCATTATTGTCGCTCTCATTCTTGTCTACTTCTAAGTCAAATAGTTACTTTAGGCCAAACTTGAAATATAACAATTAGAAGGTGATAGTGGTGGTGATGACGGTGGTGACGATGATGATGGTGGTGATGATGACGATGATTGTGATGATCATGTGAATGGTAATGATGCTGATCATGATGCTGATGATATATTGATGTACAACAAAGTTTATATGACATTAACAAAATACTTATTTAGATTTATTTATTAATTACACATAGATAGATAGATGGTCTTACACAGATGAGAAGGATTTTGATACAAGAAGTTATATTAAAATATTTGTTACATGTTAAATGTTCTTTTGTACGAAAAATGTGTGTTGTAATAATAATTTCTCATTACTGTGCCGTCTTTCTCATTTATGTTTATGAGAAAATCATCCGTGGTACTGCAATCTCATTCGTGTAACCTAAAATATCGTTTTTTGTTGTATTTAACTTAAATATTTCTGTGATTTTATAATTATTGACATTGCCTGAATTTATTTGTACGTTTAAAACCTTAAAACCAAAAGAAAAAAGGATTTTACAAAAATCACTCAAAAAGTGCCATTGAAATTCGGAGTGAAATTCAACCACACAAACTAAGGGTCGTATTCCAGTGTTCTACTCAATACTGAAGTCAGGACTTGAGTATTGCAGAGAGCACTGAAAATTATACTCAAGTCCTTGCCATTACGGTCGTATTTCCAGTGCTTGAAATCATACTCAAGTCTGCTCAAATCCTGACTTGAGCATTGAGTAGAGTTCTAAAATACGACCCTAGGTCTTTTGTTGGAAATTTATACGTGTAATGCAATGAAGCATCACTGCAGAACTGGGACTAGTCTAAAAATCATACTCAAGTCCTTGCCATTAGGATCGTATTTCCAGTGCTTGAAATCATACTCAAGTCAGGATTGCAATGGAAACACCCTAATGGCAGGTACTTGAGTGTGATTTCGAGTGCTTTAAACCATACTCAAATCCTGACTTGAGCATTGAGTAGAGTTCTAGAATACGACCCTTAGACTATGCAAATCTCATTACTTACGTTGTAAAACTACCAATAAGTACTGTTTTTATTAAAATTCGTTGTCGCGTTAATTTCTCATGTAAAATAAATAGTTTTATGGGCAGGTTCTAAATCAATGGATCTTTAAAAATATTACTCAATATCGATATAGTATATAATACATAAATATTTATTTTATAAATATCCAATGATGTGATTTCTTTAGACGTCACGTATCAGTAAACAAATAACATAAGGCTTGAAATATTATCGACGACTCTGATAATAAGACCCTGCTGCGGAAGGCCGCGCTCCTTATCTTACTTGCTAATGTTTTTAACTTATTAATTCATTACGTTTGTACATTTCGTCAGTGGCAATATGGCGCTCAAAACTGTTGCTAGTTTCCTTCGGTTACACGCTCTACGTCCAACAGTCAGGGTGGGTAAAACTTCGAGGTACAGTATTCGAGATCAGAGTTAGTTTCGCGACGGTGCAATATGGTATTTTGTTTACATAAAAGTTCAGTGTAACAACGTGCTTAACATAGTGTAGTGTTAGTGTTGTGTAATTTACAAACATTGTACGACGCACACAACCCTGTGGTTTTGATGAAGTTTCACGTCACTTTCGTGCACGTGATTTGGGGTTCAACTTTTCTATCGATACTTTTTAGTGACGCAAAATTTTGATCTGTGAAAGTATCGATAGTTTTTTCTGATATATTTTATTACATTTATGAATGTATAATATGCCGTTCTAAAGCTGATATTCTATGTATTTCAGCTCTTGTCTACCAGCTCAAAACCAGATGTACCTCAGAATGTTTCTAAAATAGCAGATTTTCCTGGTGCCAAGGCGCCGTACATCACCGAAATAAAGTTTTTAAATGAAACTAGTTACGATCCCATCCCAATATATCGTGTGCTTGACAACAATGGCGAGATTATTGATAGTAGGCATGATCCTAATATTGATAAAGATACCTTACTTAATATGTACAAGACCATGGTGCAACTAACTCAAATGGACAAGATTTTATACGAGTCCCAAAGGTAAGCATTATTATGTTTTACGAAAACTCTGCTAGCTACCTAAAATAAATTTCTGACTAATTTAACCTAAATACTAAATGATCGTCTTGATTGTTTAGACAAGGGCGAATTTCATTTTATATGACCAACTATGGCGAAGAAGGCATTCATGTGGGAAGTGCTGCGGCTTTATCCCCCGACGACTTGGTCTTCTCACAATACAGAGAAGTAGGAGTATTGTTATTCAGAGGAGTCACTGTTACGGAGCTGGTAAATCAGTGTTACGGCAACGACGAGGACCCCGGCAGAGGCCGCCAGATGCCTGTTCATTATGGTTTTAAACAAAGAAATATTGTCACTATTTCCAGTCCACTAGGTAATGAAGTTTTGTTACGGTATTAACCAACCGAACCACAAATTCACATGAACTAGAATCATAAATTTCCAATTTTAAAATACATTATTTGTTACAAATTTCCAAGTGGTGATTAGCGAATTTCTATAAAATTCATTGATGATCTAAACGCATCGTATATACATAATTTGAATTGTGATTAAATTGTGTACCTATTTAATCTATTCTGAGGAATGATATACTCACCAAGCCTTGAATATGTATATTTTATAATTCGATTGTCAGCGACTCAAATGTCTCAAGCTGTGGGTGCAGCGTACGCCTTGAAACGAGTACCCAACAACAATCGCTGTGTAATTTGTTACTTCGGCGATGGTGCAGCATCCGAGGGCGACGCTCACCCTGCTTTTAACTTTGCTGCTACACTCGACTGTCCTGTAATTCTTCTTTGGTAAGTCTATTATTGATCGTTATAGCCTATTTTAAATAAACAACTGTATTTATTATTATAATGCGCGAATTAATTTTTGCAGCCGAAACAATGGCTACGCTATATCCACACCAACCAGCGAACAGTATCGAGGGGACGGCATTGCGGCTCGCGGTCCAGCATTTGGCATTACCACTGCGCGCGTCGACGGCACCGATCCTTTTGCCGTATATAATGCTGTTAAGCAAGCTAGGGCCATTTCTGTGGGCACAAACAAGCCTGTCCTAATAGAAGCTATGTCGTACAGGTAAATAATAATATTTTTTATGAGTAATTATTTATATACTTTTTCTTTTAAAATATAGACATGTATTATTTATAAAAATACCTAACAGCAGGTATTTTTCTACCAAACTAATTGCAGCAAGCAATGCAAAGTACAGGTGCTAAATAATTCGTTTCTTTCTTAGAGTGGGACATCATTCTACTTCCGATGACAGCTCAGCCTATAGATCGGTAGAAGAAATTGAAAAATGGACAA
This sequence comes from Hyposmocoma kahamanoa, assembly GCF_003589595.1. Lineage (NCBI taxonomy): Eukaryota > Metazoa > Arthropoda > Insecta > Lepidoptera > Cosmopterigidae > Hyposmocoma > Hyposmocoma kahamanoa. Next base: position 629,132 of record NW_020653850.1, read on the forward strand.
AAGATGAAAGCCCTATTCCGAAATTAAAAATTCACTTAGAACAGAAAGGTGTGTAAAGTTATTTTGTAGAAGTGTTTTTATATAATAAAAGTTCTGTATTAGCGTGTCAACATCGAACGAAACATTTTTGGTTCAGGGCTATGGGACGACGAGGCAGATAAAACATGGGTGAAGGAGAGTAGGAATATAGTAGTCCAAGCAATGCAAACAGCTGAAAAGAAGAAGAAACCACATTGGAAAGAAATGTTCGAAGAAGTGTATTATGAAATGCCTCCAAAACTTCAGTGAGTACCTATTTTTTTTAACCGTTCAACACTTTTTATGCAAATATAATGGTCACATACATATACATAATGTCATTTCTTAACATGTATGTTTTATTTGTTTGTTTTACAGAAAACAAGTACAGCAAATGGAGAGCCACTTGAAGAAATATGGCGAACAATATCCATTGGAACAATTCAAAAGTGATTGAGTCACTGACGCTAGTTTTTAATGTGATTTGATTTGTCGAGTTTACGTTAATTTTTAAATTTTGTTTCTCTATGTTTCATAGATGTATATAGTATGGATTTTATCTGAAATAAATATTTGAATTGAATTGAATTGAAATAGTATGTTTCATAATAAAGGTCATTGTACTTGTTTTGTTTTTACTGTCTAATTCTTCATTTTTTCCATAATCTAAGGTCTACAATACAATAAGTCTTTGCTATAAGCAATAAATTTATGTATTATCGACATAACCAGTCCACGGCCTAAAAAAATTCTGAAAATAGTTGCGTATTCGTAAAGCGCCACGTAAACTTAGAGAATGGAAAATATATAGAAACCCGTAAACGATCAAATAATTTGTCAAATTTATCCTTTCAACTTCATGTTTTCTTCAAATGTCGCAAACGTTGAAATAAACCATGACTCAAGTTCGACAAACCTGCCTGTAGTTCATACTCGGTCATCTCTTTCTACAGCCGTACGTACCGCGTACTATGCTTAATACAATAAGTCATAATTACATAGATAAAGCGTTTCTGGCATTAACTCTAGCACTATATATTAAGAAATTGAAATTTATTTCTTTACCAAAAAGAGAAAATGGTTAAAATTAAGAGAAAAATATTGCGCATATCAGCAGGATGACTATTTGGAATTTAACAAGGTGAAGTGAACGCATAGACGACAGCTGAAATTTGGTTTGTCAAACATGCCCATGCAAGCATACCGCCAAGCATGTTTGTCAAACACACAAACCAAAATCTATATTAATCTAAATTATCTAAAATTCTATTAGAATTTTAGATAATTTGTGTGTTTGACAAACGTGAAAAAAAAAAGGTTTGACCAATCTTTATCCAGAGATTGGTCAAACTTTTATTTTTTTTCCTTCCTCTAAGGGTCAAACACGCCGTCAATCTAGATCCCATGAAACACGTACAGTCAAGAGCACGTCAAGCTTGACACTTGTACTTTGGACCGTTCTTATCGTAAGCCGCGTTGAGTTGGATTTAAATCTTGAGTGTCAAGCTTGACGTGCTTTTGATCCGTACATTATTTGACAAACGCATCAAACACGACCGCAGATGATCAAAAAGTTTTACAAGCGTAAAATCTGACACATTATTTGATCGCTTACTGTTTATCTAGTATGGCTTAGACGCTAGACTGTCTCGAAGGACGAAAAAATTCACTACTTTCATGTCCGTAATTTCCAAAGTGACAGTTTGCTTATGGTGGTTTTAATATGGTTTGAATAGGTTATACATTTTATTCTGTGTGTACCTTGATGTCTTCGCATAAAAGTTTTCATTAAATATATAGGATAGCCAGAGGCAGTTGTGTAGACCAGAATTATTGTTAAACTGTTATTGCAACTTGCATTAAAGAATGAGTGTATTGTAGGTACATAAAGATCAAACCGAGCGATATAAATATTATAGTTTCGGTACATTCGTATCCATTCGATGATCGCTCGGCTTGATTCGACATCGCCTTTACTCTACCCGATGCGAATCGAGGAATATTATCAATATATCGTCGGTGTTTTGTAGAAAAGACGAAAGCGCCATATTCGAAAAAAATTCAGAGTAGTATGTCTTAGTATTAATGACTGTTTTAAAATAATTACGACCTGTTTTACAATTCTATTTTGATTATTCTGCGTCTCATTATATTGATATAATAAATCTGTGTTATATATTACTCTGCACTAAATAAACAAAAAAGAAAACAATAACTGAATGAGTCTCAGACAAGTTTTTTTTACTTACTTCGTTTTTTCGTTCAGAAAATGAAAGAACCTCCTCTCTTTATTCTGTTTAGATGATGATAAACAGCCGAACACAGCACAATTCACGTCCACTATAAATAGTAACGTACAATGATATTAACGTACAAGTTCCGTAATCAATAAATGAAAACTATATTCAAATATCAAAGCCGTCATAGCGGGAAAACGACTCACCGACAGACTTGGTGTCGTTCAGTCAATGTGACCGTCAATGTGCGGGGCGGGCGTGGTGCGGTATCTAAAGCTAGTAAAGTTAGCCGGTGAGTGTACATTCTCTTTACTTTTTTATTCTCTGACGCTTATGGAATAAATAGCCGAACTTGTTTAATTTGAATCACCCTCGACCCACCCTCCCCCATAAGAGTAGTAGTAGTAGTAGTAGTAGTAGACAGGTCCCCCATACCCATAGATATCCCACAGAACACTAAACTATAGAAACTCCTGTAAGCTATCACGTCTCTATTTGCTTTTTTTAAGACGAAGTAAAATGCACGAATTTGTTTACAACATATACGTACTAAACAATAGTTTACAAAAAATCCGTGGTAAAACGACATTTGTAGGATTGCCAGTTTTCACACAATTTTAAATAGTTATGAGTCATTGTCGATAGTTTTTTATCGATACATTGCGAAAGAAGATAGAAGTTTGCCTTTTTTTTCCATTTTCCTTAGTCTAAAGGATTTACTGGGTTAGAAAACGAGTGATGGTTGTGAACAATGCGTTAGCATCTAATAGTCTGTGGTTGTGAAGCCAAATAGACACCAGACAGTATTAAAATAATTAAAATTATCTACGATAACGCACATCTTAGTGTGCCAAAAATGACTGAATATTACGACGTTGTAATGATTAATTAGTTTGTTATTTATTTATTATACTCTATATTTTAATAAATATATTTGCAATGTCCATAATTATACGAACAGATGTTACTGCGGTCAAACTTTGCGAGAACTATGTGTTTGCGGGTGAGTTCATAGGTTAGAATTTCACGTCTTATGTATTACAAAATGTAATTATTTTTTTATTTAGCATGTTCACTTTTCAGGCATTGGAAGTACCGCACATATATTTGATAAAGAATCTACAAAGTTGATATACAAAATTCATGCATTACGTGGACAAAAAATATACGGTTTTGTGTCGGCAAAATGTGAAGGTAAAATTGTGGTTTTTGGAGGAAAGCAGTTCACTGTGATAGCTTCGAGAACAGATGAAGAATCTACTGTGTTTGAGCGTTTATTTGAGCCAGTAACTTGTGATGATTGGCTCCATTCTGCAGTTTGGATTAATGATAATATTGTAGCCTTGCTCACAGCACATAATGTTGTTCAGGTAAGTCATTCGTCCAGTCTTCAATCATTATTTGAACTAGGAAGTACAATTTCTTTTAATCAAAGACATATAATGTTAATTTATTTCATAATTCTTTTAATTAAAGCAATAAGTAATACTTATTAGTAAACAAATTGCTATAATGACCGATTTACCCCAATGAATATTAACAAAAAAAAAACAGACAACATTTGGCGCAGTTTAGTAGTAATGACTATTTTGTAGACAATTTACTTCACATACATAATATTATGATACCAATACTTCAGCTCTCAGTAAATTCACAGAAATGGTCGACCAGAAGCCCATTCCTAATCTCTGAGTCGCACAGCGAAGACAACTCCATCTTATACAGCGGCTTGCTGGTGCGTCTTCAAGATGCTGATGACATACTGGTTCTGGCTGGCACAGTATACTCTGAAGTCATTGTCCATCGGCTTGGCGGAAAAGCATTACATCATCTGAGGGGACACAGGGTAATATAGTTTAATATATAATATAATATAGTCAAATAAAGATTATCGTCTTCAAACAATTTATACATGCTGGGCACGGATCTCGTCTTGCGAGGGTTAGGGCTATACCCCTAACCCTATACTATATAACTATAGTCTGGCCCAATGTGGATTTTGGACTTGAAACGTTTTCCAAGGGTTGTGAACCTTCTTTGACGTGTAGGTTTCATCACAATGTTTTCACAAGCTCATGGTATATTGCAAATTAAATTTCGCACATAAATTCAGAGAAACTCTCAAGTGCAAGCTCGGATTGGAACCCATAGCCTCTGCTTGAGGTATGGTAGATTAAACCATTAGGCTACCATGGCTTTTAATAAAGATCATTTGTTGATATTTTATGATAATTCAATAATCAGACCAATTTCTTTCCAGGGAGTAATATTCTCAATTTCCTACAGTCAGCAGAAGGAACTCATAGTAACAACATCAGATGACAGATCTGTAAGAATATGGCACATAACAAACAAGTTCAATTACACAAAGAACTCAAAAATGTATTGGGACAATGCAGAAGTTGTCTGCTTAAATGATATCTATGGACACAGTGCCAGAGTTATGAGAAATTGCATTACTGAACATTTAATTGTTTCTGTTGGTGAAGATTCAGCTATTTGTTATTGGGATCTTAAGGGTAACTTAGTGAGAAAGGTAATAACACATCAGAATGGTTGTATCTGGTCTGTAGACGCTGATAACGAAAATTTAGTGACTGGTGGTGGTGACGGCGGCATCATCATACATCCACTGAGTGTATCTTCATATTCTGACCAGAATGAAATCTTAAATATTGGTGTAGTGATCCCAAAGAAGATTTATTTCACTGCTAGAAGGAATATTGTCGTTCTAAATGAAGCCAATGAATTGATTTACTATGATTTTATTACAAAATCTAAAATGATATATAAATTAAATCATGAATCAACTTATAAAATGCTTAGTATGTCATCTTGCAAACAAGTTATTGCTGTAGCTGATATGAATGGGAAACTAGATGTTTTTATTGAAAATTGTAAAGATTCTGCTTATCTTCAAAATGTTATTAATACGGAACTTGAAATTGGGAAAATTCTATCAGTGCACTGGTCTGGCAATAGACATTTAGTAATTTCTACTGAAAATGGTACTATTACAGTCCTTGCTTCTAAGGATAATAAAACTGAAGCAATTGCTAATTTTGTTATACCAACTTGCAAAGAAAAGTGGCTTACTGCAGCTGCTATAGACCTTGTGCAAAATGTGTTTGTAGTTGGTGATAGATGTGGTAATATACATGTTTATTATAAAGGCCAAAAAAATCCAATCAAAACATTTCGCAGTGTTCATGGGAGATATGGCCCTACCAGCATAAATATCAAAGAAAACGAAATAATATCAACCGGTAGAGATGGCACAATTAAACAATTTTACATCAGTAAAGATTTATCTGAAGTCAAATATATGAATTGTAGAGAATTGGAATTTAAGTGGCTTGAAAAGTTTTTGGACAAAAATGAAAATATAATTTGTGGATTTCAAGAGAAAGTATTTGTTGTTTACGATATTAAATCAAATTCGAAACTTTTGGAGGTCCCATGTGGGGGTGGACATAGATCTTGGGATGCTGTTCGTTATATTGAAAAAAATAACGGCAAATATGAAGAAGTTATAAAACTTATCTATCTTCAAAATAAAGACATTCATTTATGTACATTTGAAATGAGCAAACTTGTATCAAGAAACATAGTAAATGGATCACATGCTAAACAAATTAATTGCTTGAAAAGTTACAAGCCTGATTTAGATCAAAGTAGTACATTTTACATTTCTGGAGGTGAAGACACAACTTTGAGAATATCAAGCCTGAATACTCAAATGGAATTCAAAGACGAAATTGTATTTAAACAATTGTCAAGTATAAGAACACTAAAAGTGTATCAACTGGAAGACAATAAAGTACTTGTCATATCTGCAGGAGGCAGAGCACAAATTTGTGTAAAAACAATAACATACGAAAGAAAAGGTGAAGTTAAACCTAGAGCAGAAATAATAATAGACTATCTATTAAAAGGTTTGGATAAAGAGAGAACAGTCAATCAAAACTGGAGGAACAGTTCTGTAGATTTTGACCCTGAAACAAGAATTATGGACATTGATTTGATGAAGTTGAATGACAGAGCATTTTTGTTTTTTGCTGGTTGTTCAGATGCTTACCTTAGAGTATTTCTGCTCACGCTTGAATCAAAAACTGAATTCAAATCAATCACTGAACTGAAACATAAAACATGTATTCTCAAAACAAATTTTATCAAATTTAATAACAAATCCTTCGTAGTAACTTGTACAACTAGAGGAGAAATAATATTTTGGGATATCACAATTACTCCAGACATTGCAAACTTAGAAATTAAAGCCATTTTTACGACAACATCAAATAAATCTGGCATTAACAGTTTTGATTCGCAATTATTATCTGAAAGCCATATTCTAATAGCTACAGGTGGTGATGACAATTCAATACATTTAATTGTTCTTCAAGCGACTATACAAGACAATATGGGAAATATAACAGAAATTAATGTCCTACATACATGGAATACAGATAAATATCACTGTTCCCAAATAACAGGTTTACTTTTGTTAGATGATATATTGGTAACTGCAGGTATAGATCAAAGAGTGACTATTTGTAAATGGCGGGTGAATGATGGAGGGATATTTTGTGAATTTTTATCACAAGCATATAGTGATGTTGCTGATATACAGGGAATGGATCTTATTAAGAATGATCTGTAAGTTTTACATATTGATATTTATGATATTTCCCACAGAACAATAAATACAGTAGAGTCTTACTTTGCGTGGCACGTGTGCCAACGTTCTCGGAGTTCCGCAAACTTGAGCTCAGTCTGCCATTTTCGCTTTATATGTTATCGTCATGTTTGTCACCTCATGGTCACTTCTTTTTTGGAGAATTAAATAAAATCTCGAATTCGTCATCGTTCAGCTATTAACCGCTAGATGGCAGCACATGGATTTAAATTTCAATATAAAATTAAAATGTCGTAACTTGCAATAATAGGTATTAAAGGTATTGAACTTGCAGTGATGTGTCAACAGGATAAAGTTTAAATTATAGCAACAGTCCAGAGTTAGTTATTTCTTTTTAAATTAGGTATTACGACCAATTATTATCAAGATTTCATAGTGTGTCATATTTTATGTGAGTTTTGGCGACAGCGGTTCTGATAATCGAGGCTTACGGCATTTCCATTTTTTTTTCGTGATAATTGCAATTACTATAACTTGTCAATACATAACAGAGAAGCTTATCAATACAAATTCATTGACCTGGAGGAACTGCTGAGTCATTCTGTATATTGCCTGTGGCAATTATAGCATCTCTGCCTATTTACAGTGGTTTTACTCGAATAGTTAGGGTTCCCTACGTAAATGATAATGAGAGTTCAGTGCATACGGTTTTTCTCAAAATTTGCTATTGCTACAAACTTGAAATTTGGTATAGTGTTTTTGTAATGTGATATGTGAAGATAACTTGAATAATCTAGTAGAAATAGTCTAATTCACGGCTAGCTCTCAGGATTTAGAACATAACAACTGACATACACACCATGCCGCTGAGTATTCCCATATGCCTCGCATTGACAGGATTTAAAGCCTTTGTTAATAAAATTAATAATGGGTTATTATTAATTATAAAACGCCTGGCAAGACTGGAAAACTATTCATTAGGTACCATTGTATTTCGGATGTCCTTTATTTAAAATTTTGATGAAAACTCTTTGAAGTTATAATCCAAATATGACTTAGTAAATAATAAACAATATTAAATTGTTATCCATTTGTTTTAGCGATACAGTGACAGTGTCCGTTTTCGGTAACGGTTTCGAGGTCATCACATTAGAAAAGGACAGTGCAAGATAGATGACCGTGGAGGGCAGGTGTCGGATGGAGCATACGAAAGGATTGATCATAAGGTGGGTCTTGTTTTTATTTATGTATAATAACACCAACACCTCGTAGCTTTTAATTTGATTAGGGTTACCATTCCGAAATTTGAATAGTCCGGAATCAAAAGCAGGACATTTGCTAAAAAGCCCGATCGTTTTAATACAAAATAAAATCTAAACTCTCTCACATGGCAATAGAGACAATCTTTGTTGCCTAGGCAAGCGTCCGGGCAACAGATTTTGTAGTAAACAGAGTATTATTCAAATTTGTGAATATTATAACGAAATGCTTATTTATGACTAAATAGTCATAAATAGTAGTAAATGAATAGTATTTACTATTCATTTTCAAACAGTGGCGGATTAAACCTAAGGCCCAGTAGGCCCAGGCCTAGGCCGACCAAATTTTAGGGGCGGCCAATCATGACAAAAAATTCACTGATGATGACAAGAAATAACTCAAAGCACCTAAATATTCTAAAGGCTCACGTACATTATAGCGGGCCGTACTGCACCGCATCGTATAATAATAACGTTCCTAAATCACTGTCGTACATTTTATGTATAAAATATTTCAGTATTAAAAATATTAAAATATTTCTGAATCGATTTCGATAAAAATTGGTAATAAAGTAATTTTATTATGTAGTCTACCAGTATATGATGAGTGCTGATAAAGGGGCGGCTGGTACTGACTACATGGCCTGGGGCCCAGTTCGGCCAAGACTGCAAATCCGCCTCTGTATTCAAGCCCATCTAAAAAAGACCGCGAAAAGCGAGTTAAGGTGGTTTTCCACCGGCGAAGCGAGACGCGACGAAGTGATACGAGAATCGAAATTCGCCAGCCTATTTCCACAAAAATTTCCATTAATAACAAGCAAGCTCGCGCTGTGATTGCAGATAGTGAGGATTCAGTGCTATTCGTCCACCTAGCTATAGATACGCGGCTGAAGTAACATGTCGCGTACATTATTATTAAATATGTTAACAAAAGAAGAGCCAGATGAAACCATCTTTTTAAAATCTCTAATAGTACATACCCCACAATCTCGCACTGATATTAAAATCTATCGTGTTTCCGTTGCAGAGTATAATACAGTATATCGGCAGCAATATTTAAATTTTTGCCTCGCCCATCCTCGTCCATACAGACCATGTCTACCTATGAGAGAATTGAAATTTTGTCATAAAAATTTCAATGTTCGCCTGGCCTGGCCAGTGGAAAACCACCTTAATGGGGTGAAACCGCGTGGCGGAACGATTTTCTTTTTTTTTGTTAGTTGATAAGGAAAATCATGTTAATATCCAACCCAGAAAGTGAGGCTACGGAACTACTAAGCCGAACAATCCGGACGAATGACAAGTGCGGACAACATACGTACAGAATGTCAAGCCGGACATGTCCGGATAAATTCGGATTAATGGTAACCCAAAACTTAATCTACATTCGCAATCATAAGACTATTGGCGTTTGTCGGTTTCTTATAATTAATTATGGAAAATCTCTACTAAGTGTCGGAAATAACATATTCAATGAAAGACAGATGAATTGTGTCGTTCTGATACCGCTAATTAAGATATCCTTACAAAGAAACGTCATTTATTCAAGGAACTAATATGTAAAGAAGGACAATTACATAGGTTAATTATATTAATTGCCTCCGTGGCCGAACGGTTACCATGACTGCCACGCAGAGGTCCCAGGTTCGGTTCCCGGGCCGGGAGAAATATTTGCTTGGCCTACATTTATTTCTCTCGTGGGTTTGGGTGTATTTTTCAATTCAATTCAATAATTTATTGCAAAACCATAATGTACATAATAAGATGTTACAAATGTAGTGAGACCAGTATTATGGGCCCTGTCGGGCACGCAACATAGGAGCTAGGAGAGAGGAAGCGCAATTTTATAGTAGTATTTTATATATAGTAAGTATTCTAATCTTATTTATCATAGGTACTATATACTATATTATATTGTTATAAAATTTAATTTAAAAACAACCTTAATATTTATCATCATTTTGCGTGGCCAATTATCGTTAGCGTTATCTATTAAATATTCGTTAATAGTGTAATAACATTTTTCGGATAGGAATAGTTTTAATTTTTTAATGAAAATGTTGTCATTGTTTTCATTTTTTATATTTTCAGGTAGTTTATTATAAATTTTAATAGAAGAACTGTAGGTACTAGAGGAGTTAATTTTTAATCGTGAAGTCGGCAATACTAATTTATTTTTAAGTCGTAAAGAGTACTTACATGGGATATCTTCTCGTTTTTTATAAAATTGTTTATTTTTCCTGACAAATTTACTTATTTCCAAAATATATAAACTGGACAGGGTTAATATTTTATATTTAAGAAAATATGGTCTACAGCTATCACTCTGGTCAATATTGGCTATTATTCTAATTAACTTCTTTTGAAGGGTGAATAGAGAGGCTGCATCCGTGCTGTTACCCCACAGAATGATGCCGTAACTGAGCCAAGCGTGCGCGTAGGCATAGTAGGTTGTTATTGCCGTCTCTATGTTTGTTGTCTTTTTTACTTCGCGCAGTGCGTATGAAAATCCTGCTAACTTAGACTTTACCCTATGAATGTGCGAATTCCAATTTAAGTGGGTGTCTATATTTAAACCGAGCAATCTAAATTCCTTAACTGATTCTAAAATTGTACCATTGTAATCGAATTTTAAGTTTAATGAAGTTTTTTGGTGGGGATGGAAGGGCATTATTTTAGATTTAGAGAAATTAATTTTGAGATTATGATCATTTAACCAGTCTGTAGTTTTAGTCAGAAGGACATGAAGTTTGTCATATATATCAGTGTCGTTTTGACATGATGTAAGCAAAGGTACATCGTCAGCAAACAATACACAGGTTTCGCCTATAGCCGTAGGAAGGTCATTGATGTATATCAAAAATAAAAGACATCCAACAACACTTCCTTGAGGAATCGATGCATTTACTTTTTTAAAATCGGAGCGCACGCAAGAAATATTTTTAGTATTGGTATCAAAGTATTCGATCTCAACAAATTGCTGCCTATCCTTTAAATATGAAACAAACCAGGCGTGAGCAGAGCCTCGAATACCTATCCCGTATAGTTTACCTAATAGTATATTATGGAGGACCCTATCATATGCTTTCGTCATATCCAATAAGATACCTACACCGTATTTCTTTCTGTCTAATATTTTGACCACCTCGTTAACATATTTATATACTGCTAAAGTTGTGGAGCGATTTCTTCTAAAGCCGTTCTGACAGTCATCAAATATTTGGTATTTTTCACAAAATTTAGTAACGCGACTGCAAATGGCCTTTTCAAAAATCTTAGATGCAGTCGGCAAAAGGGCGATTGGACGATAGTTGTTTGGATCGGTTTTTCCGTCTTTTTTGTAAATAGGTTTTATGATAGTGTTTTTTAGTTGTGATGGAAAAGTGCCTTCGTTAAATGATTGGTTTATTAATAAAGTGAACGGTAATGTTAATTCGTCGGCGCATTCTCTGATTAAGTTAGGTGGGAGTTCGTCTATGCCGTGGCTTTTTTTATTTTTAAGACATTTAATAATTTTATTCACCTCAGGACAAGTAACTGGGCTTAGATACATGGTATTTTGGGTCGGTCGGAGAACAGAACGACCACAAGGGACACCGTGTGTCGCCGCGTCATTATTACATTGACCGATTGAGGCGAAAAAGTTGTTAAATAAATTAGCAACTTGTTTTGGATCTGAGGTCATGATATCATTTACTTGTAAATTTATATTACATTTTTCTTTTCGATTTATTTTATTCATCCTCTCATTGATTATTTGCCACATAGTTTTTACTTTGTTATTCGAATGTTTTAATTTATTTATGAATTGATTTCTTTTTGCTCTATTAATAATTGTTTTTAATGTTTTAGCATAGATTTTATAATGTTGTTTTAATGTTGGGTTATTTATTTTTGTTGTGAGTATTTTTAACAATCTTTTATTTTTACAGGATTTTTTTATTCCTGCTGTTAACCAATATTTTTTTGGGTTTGTTTTTAGTTTAATTCTGCGTTTTGGTATAGTTTCGTCTAGTAATGTTATTAGCCTAACATGGAACATATTGTAGTTTTCATTTATATTTTTGTAGTCGAATAATATTTCATTCCAGTTTATTGAGTGTAGCTGTGTTTTAAAACTATTTATTGTTATTTTATTAAAGATCCTTTTTTGTGTGTACCAATTTGGTTGGTTAGATTGTTGAAGTAGTTTGATTCTTATAATGGTAGCTGAGTGATCTGAAAACCCTAGTTCCTCTACCGTAGTAAGCAAACCATTACTAAAGTTAGTAAAGATGAGGTCCAGGCAAGTAGATGAGGTTACTGTTACATGGGTTGCTGTTTTGATATGTTGACTAAATTTATATTCTAACATCAAATTAAGGAATTCACTGGTTTTCTTATTAAATTGCAATGTATCAATATTGAAATCCCCGCCTATGACAATATTGTATTTATTGTATTTATTATTTAAATATTTTAAAATTAACTGTAATTGGTTGAAAAATACATCCTCCTCTCTTCTATTCCAATACATGACTATAATTAACAAATTATCTTTACGTAGTTCCACCGCAGTTATTTCTAATATATATTCTAGGGACATGCTTGTAATATCATTTTTCACCACATAGTCTATAGACTCCTGTAATAGTATGCAGACACCACCTCCAATTCGGTTTTTTCTACAAAATGCGGCTGCAACTTTGTAGCCGGTAAGTTGTATTAAATTTAACTTTTCCTCTGTTAACCATGTTTCGGATATGCACATAGCTTTGTACAACGGATTATCATGTAAAAATGCTTCTAAAATATCTTGTTTATTGTACATGCTTTGAATATTTTGGTATAGTATGTTAAATTGATTAGGTTTTCCGAAAGGAATTGTCACTGCCGTTTGTACTCTGTTGCCTTTTTTCAGGTTCTGATCTTTCTTTTTCCTTACTTTCTCGTTGAATCGTTTGGATTTTCCGAAAGGAATAGTCTCTTCCGTGCGTAATCGGCTGACTTGTCTTAAGTGACAACCTCTCTTTTTCCTCACTACCACGTAGATTAACCACTTTGCTAGTTAATGAAGATTCGTTGTCATCAATGCATATTTGTTTACCATTTACGTAAAGTTGGTTATTTCTTAGTACCGCATGAAGTCCATTTTTTCGAGCCATTAGCATTTGTTCACGCATAGCTTTTCTTTTGAGTCGTGAAGGTCTGTCGAGGAATTCTGATATCGATAGGCCAGTATTATGTAAATAATGCCTATTTTCGATTAAATACTTTACCATTCTCTTGCTAATCAGTTCCACAACCAATGGTCGGTATCCACTTTTGCTGTATCTGCCTATTCGATAAGTATCCTCAACATATCCACTCAGGTCCACTTGCATCAAGTCCCTGAATATTTCGTGTAGACGGCCATACAAATCACATTCTGATTCTCTGAAATATTCGTCCAGACCAAACAAAACGAACTTTTTACAAACATTTTCAGAATTTCCAGTATCACTTGAAGTCGATGATGTTTTTTTTGTTTTCAAACTGTGCATTTCATTTTCCAGTAAATTAATATCATTTTTTAGTTTATCAATTTTTTCATTAAGCTGTTTTATTTCTGATATTGTACTTTTGTTTTGTTCGTTTAAAATATGTATATCTTGCTTAAATTCTTCTTTTAACGATTGTATTGCTTTCCGTACTTCTGTTTGTATTGTGGTCTGTAACTGTGCTATAATATTTTTATTATTTTCTTGAAGACTTCGAATTATCACGTCGGTTACACTTTGTAGCGTTAATTCGGTTTGGTGGCCAGGTACCACAAGGCCTGAACAAATGGTATCGCCTGATAATGATAAGTCTTCGGAGCCCAAGGTGTCATTGTTCTGAGAAGTTACATTTTTCCTATGAGTCACATGACTTATTTCTGGTGATTTATAGATCACCTGCTGTTCACTGTTTGAGGACCTTATAGGAGTGTCTAAATTTCCAGTTCTTGGTGTTTTGCAGTAACAAGCTGGGCACTTCCACTGTTCTTTATGTTCAGAAGTCATTGTGTTGTAAAAGCGCTTACTAGACACATTTGCACAGTCTAGGTCATATGCCTCAGCACAATATGCACAGGCAAGATATTCTCTCTTTGGAAGCTTTTTGTGGCATCCCGCACACAAATGAGGAATTGAAGCTGAACTCGAGTTAGCTTGAGCCATTTTTTATGTTGGGTTTAAATGTGTCTTTTAACGCCCTCTAGTTATTAGACTCAAAACTTTTCTGGGTTCTAATGTCGATTCTAACGCTCGGGATGTCAATAGTGTTTCTATTCCCTACTAGATGTCGCTAGGTGCAATTAAATATAGTTTGGTTTATTCAAGCGCGGAATTTTTTGTAATGTTTTAGGTCAAGTCAAAATCTCAAATTAGTTTTAACCTATTAAAAGTATTAGTTTTTTTCTATGTATTGGAAAGGTTTAGTTTTTAGTTATATTCACCAGTATTAGTCCAACAGGGCGGTATTTTGATATTTAACGTCACGATCACTGGAAAAGTTTATTTCGTTTTACTATGTAATTAATGTCTGGATTTGAAAGGTAACAATAACAGGTAAGGAAATTTGAAAGGTGTATTTTGTGGTTGTCTATGTGTGTGTCCATGGTACCCGCGAGACAGGGTTGCCCTAGTACGGGGTTATGTGGAGTGTGTGCGTTATTATTATTAAAAAAGAACTAATGGAAGGCGTTCAGTGGGACGGCCCTCTACTAGATGACGGGTAACCGACGGATGCACGTTGCGTCCGACCGGCTAGTCTGGAAACTTTTGGGGGAGGCCTATGTTCAACAGTGGACGTCTTCTGGCTCATATGATGATTATTTTTATAGTTAAACACTACTGGTGAGAACAGGTGCCAATTAGTTAGTTAATAATAACTAAACTAACTAACTAAACTAAAATATTATTATTAAAGAACACAGTGATTCAGTCAATACATTTTTGCTTTAATTTTCCTTACATTATATTGCTTGAGGTTTCTTTACCTAAGAAACCAATAGCAATAATAATAAGGAACTTTCCGCGACGGTTAATGAGGAAACTCATTAATTATTGTTTACACTTGCCGACTTGAAAAGGATAATTATGTTAAAAATATGTACTACGCAAGGTGACTAGGGCATCTGTGCACAGGTGTGGGAATCGTATAGATAGTATAATTAAACCACCAATATTACACATCGGTACTTTAATATTACACATCGGGAAAACTTAGCAACCACGAATATTTGCTATCGCCGCGCCTGTTACTGGTATATTTATGTCTATTAAATAGGTACGAAACTTTGTTAGTTTATTGCTAACGTCAAAGTCTTTAACAACGATAATAAAGTTGTGGATTTAATTATCATAAATAAATACATCAATCATTTTTATGATAATAACTTATAGACGCGGCAACAGCGAGCGTTCGGAATTATTCGTGGGTTCCGAGTTTTCCCGATGTGTAATATTAACGGCCTGATGCTGTACTACATAAGGTAACCGTCAGGTAAAGGTCAGTTAGTAACTGTAGTGAGTGCGCGTTTTAACGAAACAGTGTGAACTTTATACAGATTAGATTACATACATGTATTTATATATAGGTATATGCTTATATGTACAGGGTTATTTGTTCAATACTAACAACGTCGCGTCGTAGGACTATAGTCCTAATATCATAAACAACAACATTTTTACATGATTTTTTACAAAACAACAAAATTTACTTTTTATTTACTATAAACTTTTAAGTTTTTATAGATTTTAAAACTTTCGTGGTTATTCACTAAATGATTATCACTAAAATCAGGTTTCTTACCACGGTATGACTTCTTTTTATTTTCCCGATATTTCGGAACGGCTGCACGCTCCATGGTCACGGGTAGACTGACCTGTCCGTGACCGTAGTCAATCCGTGACCATGGAGCGTGCAACCGTTCCGAAATATCGGTACAATAAAAAGAAGTCATGCCGTGGTAAGAAATCTGATATTAGTGATAATCATTTTAAGTTTTTGTTGTGCTATCTGACACTTTTTAGATCTCTATTTGGTAGTAAGGTTGTCAGTTCAAAGGAGCAAGTGTCCTCCTCGAAGACCCCTCGAAGACCCCCCTCCTTTGTTTTTCATCGTACAGCACAGAGTTATTAGTTAACATATCACCTTGCATAGTTTCCCAAAGTGGTCCCTACCGCCCCTCAGACGGCGCTGAAGAGCCCTAAGGGGGCCTCCGAAGCAATTGGGGGCGTGATCAGGTTCACGGCGGTAAAACAGGAAACTTCCGGTCCACAAATTTATTAACGTCGTGATAACAAAGAAGTAAAAGGGCAAAGTAAAAATGTAACAATAAAGGTACGAGTATTTATAAATATAACAGGTACATTGATATCAAAACACTCCCTAACTTGATGATATTGAATATTAGACACTTACCCCTAAACGGGCTGAGTTATGCTGAATTACGGTTACTAGATAGACTGTTATGCACTTATTAGGACTGATATATGATTTATATTATATTAATATGATTATAACTAGACAAGAATCAAAAATAAAGGCCCATTTAGATGGAGAGAGTTTCTCGCACGCTTCGTGACGAAAACTCGTAGGCGATTGTCGTAAGCAATAATCGCCATAAGATTATCGTATCGTAATGTTTATATTCTGGCAAGAACTAAAATCTCGCCTACGATTGTGTCATACGAGGTTTGCAAAATCGCCTCCTCGACTGTTTACACAGAGAAATATGTAGTAAGGAGATTCTTGCTTACGAGTTTTCGGCTTGTCTAAACACGATCTCGTATGACATTTTTTCAAGTTCATACGATTATCGTACTAATCGGTTCGAATCGTTTTGAGTGCGAGAATCGCCATTCGAGTTCAGTGATTACTGCGGTATTGACTGTGGACATATCGAAATGACGCAAAAATCATTCAAATTTGGAACAGCTGATAATATTAAGTTCATTGCATTGTAGAGAAATATATGTAAATTTTTTTATTTTTATTTTTTTCAAATTTTATAACATTTTTTAATCCAAATTTGTTTTTGTTCTCGTTTCATTAATTCTTGTCTTAGAAAAGCAGTGATAATCAAAACACCCTCGCGCACTGCACTCGTGGTAGAAACGGCTGGCACAGAAACTCGAAATACGATTTTTGCTTTCGAGTTCTGTTTACATGGAGACGTTCAATATTGAACGGCGAGGCGATTATCACTCACGTGGACGGTCGATAATCGCAAATGTTTAGACGAGGAAAGTTTTTTATATTCTTTCGATAATCGTATCTTCGAGACGAGAAACTCTCTCCATCTAAATGGGCCTTAAGACGGTAGAATTTAAGTAGCTCCGTCCGCTATTGTGGTCGAGCAGGGTGTGTCGATGGAACGAAACAAAATCGGAAAGTGAGGCCAAAGAATGGAACAATTAAAAATATTAATTTAAATACGAGTGTGAGAAATAAGTAACAAATTTAAATAAAAAGGTGGGACGACGATGCAAGGAGGTCACACCGTCACAGATTCTCTCCAGGGGGTGCTACCGCATTTGAAAAAGACACCTGAACTATATATGTGAACTACACTGCATATATACATATATTTTTACGTTGTGATTTTTTGTGTTAATGTGAAAAATACGTGTTTTAAATTTTTTGTTGGTGGTGAGCGTTGAAATTTTTTTACTTGCTTACTTAAGTGAGTGTTGAGCTAAAAAGTTAGGGATCCTATGCCATGCCATCATCATCATCATCATCCACAGCCCTGATTTCACCCACTGCTGGGTATAGGCCTTCCGAAGTTTGTGCCGTCTACCACGGTCCCGTGCTAGCCGCCATAGAGCGATCTATCTGAATATTTTTATATGAAAGCAAAATGTGTTGAATTATTAAAAGTATGGAATAAATGTTGTTTATGATGTTAGTAATACGTGTACTCTTTAGGGGTACGCAAATTTTTGGCCTCCCATTACAATTTTCATTTAACTTATTTGTAATCACAATAACAATTTTAATTAACACTTTTTCTATTTATGAAATTAGCTCATATCATGGGCTGAGTTTGAAATAAAAAATATGTATATTATTATTAACGTCAAGTAATACATTTATACACTGAATGGGCGAAAAAGACTTTATTTACTCATTATACACAATTTTTAAATTAATCAAGTTCTAATAGTTCCAAATGTCAAATGTCAGTTAATTAAAACAATGTTATTTATTTCTTTTACTTATTTACACTACACACTTCTCCTTCATGGTACCGCTCTAAGCTTTTCTTGTAATGAGCTTCCAACTTTTTAGTGTACGATCCCAGGTCCACCTCCCAACAACAGCATGGAAGACAGATTATGTGTAAAATGTTGTCCGTCATGTGTAAGTGACTTTTCTGACATATATAACTTATGCTATTTAAATAAATCATTAAATTAATTATCTTAGTAATATTTTGGCTCAAATATCTCTATTAGACTAGCATAATGAATTCATAAGACACACAATTAACACAATCATCAGAGACGAATCCGTCCCGTCTGTCAATCATCCAGCCATACTTAACAAGCCGGTATAGAAAAATGCCGATGCAGTTTTTTATTTCATATTTTATTACATATTGAGCGATGATGTGACCTATGATGGTACGCGTTTGTCAAAAATGCCTATTCACTTTAACCTTGAAAGGAACAGTTGTTTTATTTAACCGAATTTTAAAAAAACACGAGTTTTTTTGTGTGTATGTTACGCGATAACCGCGATTTTGATGATTCTTTTTTTTTTGTTGGAAAGAGGGTACCTCAGTATTGGTTCCACTTAAATTTGAAGAAAACATTCCACCTCTAAGGGTGGCAAACTAGGGGATGAATTCGGTCTCGCGCAATTCCCGGTATCCGATTTTAATAAAACTTGTATTTTCTATAAAAAAGTTACAATTATCGGATTACACAGAAAGAAAAATAAAAGAAGAACAGTAAAAGAAAGAGGAAACGCCAATAGGCGATATATTAAAATTTTATATACATGTCTTGATATACACTCTAAATTAAGATCTACTGTCACTGAATGTAAGTTACTTTGTCCACATCTGATAAAAAAATAAAATAAAAATAATGACACCTATAATACCTCATCGTTAAATTTATAAAGAAGCTAATACCTACTTTAACTTATTTTATTAAATTATGTGGAATTGTTCGTTATATTTTCAACAGCTTTTGTAACAATTTCTTTTCTTGTAAGTTGAATGAAATTTATTTATCCGTCAATTAGCAAAGTAGAAGGATATTTACCTATAGTATTAAAAATAAACAAGAAAATTGTGTGATAAAAAAACAAGTTTCAATTTAAGCGTTAATTATTAAGAGTATTTTATGTCCGCTGTAAAATGTTTGCAGCGGAAATAATACCTCATTATAAAGTGCATTCAGACACACAATTTTGTTCGTGTATGAAAAATTATTTATAAATGAACATGTTCAATTTAGTGTGAATAACTACATTAATATTCTATAAATAGTGTAATACTAAAATTATTTCAAGAACCAAAATATAATGTGATCGGCTTGTATAAGTGACAAACGTTAATAAGAATTCTTTTGTTACAAATATGTGTTTAACCATTTTGTTTATAATCTTTTCTTCGATTCAAGCAAACTTTGCTCAGCAGAATGAAACGGTAATTAAATTGAAGGCTGACAAGTAACACATTGAAAGATATACATGTGTTAATAAGTAACTGAAATGGCTGTTTCATAATTAGCGTTTGACATTAAATTCAGTGTCAATAGAACTTAGTTTTCAAAAGCCTTGCAACCCAGCGAGGGTTGATGTGTTACTTGACAGTCTTTACGTACTCAAACATGTTTAGTAGCAGTAGAGCTCCTTGTGAAAGAGTTCGTCCAGGGAAGTACTGCCCCCTTACCTATTTCTGCCACCAAACAGTAATGTCAGCGTTACTGCGTTCCGGTTTTGAAGAGTAGGTAGGGGTCCTGGTGAAATTACAGGCACATGGAACTTGTCAACTTATGTCTCAGGGTGACGGGCGCAGTGGCAGTGCCCTTCAGAACTTTGAGATTTAAAGTTGTGAGTGGCACTGCACCTGTTATGGACAGGCGTGTAGCTTACCATCAGGGGCACGAAAAGTACATTCATCTCTATTACATAATCTCTACAACGTTCACATTGAAAATAAATATAGTTCGATTTCGGTTTCACGTGTGGTGACAGTGAGCGTGGTTTATTGGAAAAAAGTGAGTAAAAATGGTAACGCCACAAGAAATCAATTTGAAGGTAGTTGTCGACAGCGAAAGAGGGTAGACTGATATGTCTGTTCTTAAAACCGTCATCTAGCGCTGGCCAGTCAACTCGTGACCATGCAGCGTGTAACCGTTCCGCAATATCGGGAAGATAAAAAGGAATAGTGTACTTTGGCAAGAAACCTGTACTTAGTGATAATCATTTAATATTGAACAAGCATAGAAAGCTAAATTATCTTTCTACAGTAAAGACCTGTGTTTAGTTTTTGTGACCGTCACGATGGCTGGTCGCCTGTCGCATCTAGCACTGAGTGTATATTCAAGAATTGCTACCTTTGATATATTCTGAGAAATAAAAAAAAATTGACCAGCCATTCTGACGTCAGGACGGCTGGTCGCCACTTTGTTCAGCATGAAGGGAGCGGTTTTTCCAGAAGTATGTATTACCAATAATTGCTACCTATTTGCTACTTTCACGAATTAAAGGTATACGCTTCTTATCTACATTAATTTAAAAAATATAACTGATTCAAAATTTTACGAAGAAGTGCCTGATTAAATTAAAAAAGCAAAAGTTTTTAGTGCTTTATTGCCATAATACAAAGGGCTGGCGTTGGCACTTCTTCGTAAAATTTTCAAACTATCATTAGTTACAGGCTTCTTATCTCATAAATAAATAAATAAACGTGTACCATGGATTCAATTGCACAGGTAAATCATAAAAACTCACATTGTCGTAAAACCTTTAACTAGTGTCAAGTTTATGTTATAGAAGATGTTATCAAGTCTTCCACATTTATCCATTGTGAGTGTGTGTAAAATCATTGTTTATCTGGCTTTCCCTAAGAGTAAAAAGCTACCGAGATAATAAAGATATAATCTGACAGTTTGTGTGAACAGATTAGATATATATTTTGATAAAACAATAATGTAACTCCTAAAACGTTTATTATAAGTTGTGTTCCCTTTCTGCCTGCACGTAGTTGTGAGTATTTCTCGTTAACCTATTTAAATTTTTCTGTTATAAAGATGCAGTTTACGTATACACAAGTACTTTATCGTTATTTGTATCTATTCGGTATTCTAAAAGTGTTAGTTAAATTCTGTTTGTAATTCAGCTTCTTTATTTGGTTTTGGCAAAAGAATTAAAGAGTTAACGCTAATAGGACAAATAAACGGCATCAATTAGTAAAGCTAGTTGTTAATTTATTTTAGTATTATTATGACTCAGACATCATTCTTATTATTATTAATTTTGTTACTTTATAATATTTAAGAGCACGCTGCATACTGTAATAATTTTATTCTAAATTGGGTATTGTTGTTTTAAATGTTTAGGTTACGGATCAAATACTTATTATTCTTTTAAGTTTTTGTCAAATAGGCATAGCCATCTACCTCTTCCCAGGCTCCAGCTGAAAATCAGCGCTGTGGCTCTGCCCAGCATTAAGCTGAGCTGGCTAGCCTTTTCGGCTATTATTATGTATTTAGTCATATATGATTTTTTTGCTTTTTTAATTGTTTATACTTTAATTTAAATTTAGATTAACATTACTATTATTTTTTGTATATTTATTTGTAATAGCTGAATAAATGTTTCTTTCTTTCTTTCTTTCTTTAAGAACGAGTAAGGCACTCTGCGGGTTGCCAGTGCGATAATGGGACAAATTGCCGGTTATTAAAATAATTTAGCGGTTATTAGACATATGGATTGATGGTTAATGAATGGATTTTGCATTGGACTAAACAAGTCTTTGCTTAGCATCTAAACTCTTTTGCAAAAAAAACGGGCACTTTTGATTTTTTTCTCTACTTCAATGAAGAAGAATTAGAAATAGGTTTTATGAATTTGACGATATATTGGAATGTTATTTGAAGCATCCGGGCATGATTCTATACGTTCCAAATTTAAAATTTGAAATTAATAAAAGAAAAATAATTATTATTGTGGATTATTCTAAAATTGCTTTACTAATGGCGCGAATTGCTGAAACGATTTTTAACTGATTACGATATTTTAAAACTTTTTGGATATTTTCTGCAAATTAAACAATTTAATCTTTCTTTTCACATTAAATACAACTTTTTGATATGAGTGATAAAGTGATAAGGGCCGGTAAAATTATAGCCCTACTTGAAGAAGGTTGTTCGCAAACTTACGTGTCTCAGCGGCTAAATGTGAGTCGTTCAACTGTCCAGAGGACTTGGCAACGGTATCAAGAGACCGGTTCGGTCAAAAGAAGACCCGGTTCGGGAAGAAAACGATGCACAGAACCAAGAGATGACCGCTTTTTGGTGAGTCAGGCGTTGCGGAATCGTAAGGTGTCAAGTGTGGACCTGAAGAAGAGCCTTGAAGAAGTAAGAGGAGTAGAAGTTAGCTTGTGGACGGCCAGGAGGAGGCTTTTGGCTGCCAATATCAGGAGTTACCGCCCAGCTCGGGGCCCTAAATTACTCCGTGAGCACCGTGTTGCTCGACTTCAGTTTGCTCGGAACTGTGCTTCATGGACTCTGGAGGACTGGAATAAAGTATTGTTTTCTGATGAAGCTAGAATCTCTTTGTGTGGAGAGGACCGATGCCGGCGAGTGCTGCGAAGACCACGGGAACGCTATGCGGAAGTGTGTTTCGAAGAAATCACTCCTTATGGCGGAGGCTGCGTTATGTTTTGGGCAGCAATTAATTCGACGGAGCGTACGGAGTTAGTTTTCATAGAAAATGGAACATTAAATGCACACCGGTACATAATGGAAGTCCTAATTCCATATGCACAACCCACATTGACTGCACTTGGGGAAGATTCCATGTTTATGGGCGACAATGCTCGCCCGCACCGTTCTGGCGACGTGGAAGCGTACATGCAAGAAGTTGGGATCAGTCGCTTAGATTGGCCAGCTCGAAGTCCTGACCTCAATCCAATTGAGCATGTCTGGGATGTTCTAAAGAGACGGGTAAGATCAGTGCAACCTGCTCCACAAAACATCAGGGAGCTAAAAAGAGTAATTGCAGAAGAGTGGGAACGTATTCCTCAAAACGTTATTAAAAACATCGTGGAAAGCATGCCCAGAAGGATTCAAGCTGTGATTTTGGCAAGAGGAGGTCACACTCGTTATTAGGTTTTTACATTTGTAACTTTATTTAATTAAAAAAAGTAAAAAAAAAATCTTGTCTTTATTGCCGACCACTTCTTATTGTTTGGGCGTGTACATCGGTTTTAAAGAATCCATCGTTTTTTTTTCTTTTAATTGCCCGAATTCACTTCACGCGCATTAATTTACACGATTATAAGTATACAGACTAAGTCAAAGAAATAAATTTCATTTAATTAACTCAAATCGACTTTAGAACGTAAATTTCCTTAGGTGCCCGTTTTTTTTGCAAAAGAGTGTAGTTGTAATAGAATAGTATAGATTGAGTATACTCGAGATAAAGCAATTGGTTGCGGACTACAGTCTTATGTTATTAAGTTTTAGGAGTTTTAGGGGGAATATTAGTGAGGAGTGGCCGTTGGCCAGAAAATAATTGATATTGATTGGGCGAGGGATATTTTTGGGCAGGTCATAAAGAGGGAAGCTTATTTGGAGGCATTACGAAATAATTGTTCTGGGGAGCCTTCCTCTAGTTCACATTCGCAACGGGAATATCGAACTTTGATTTGATCTAGAAAAACAGGGGAACAAACTTGACCCAATCTAAGTCGAATAGTCATGAATGTATTTTTTTATAATATCAAGTGACGGGACGTACAAGTCATGCGCCTGATCCACGCCTGGACAGGCTGTTATGGACATAACAGTTGCAGTGCCACTGAGAGCTTTAAATCGCAAAGTAGGAACACAGTAATGCTTATATTACTATATACTTGGCGGCAGAAATAGGTGAGGTGGCAGTGAAAGTACTGCCATTACAAATATATAATATCGTCTTCATTATTTATTTAAATATGTTTATAATACGTCCAAAAAATTACAATAAACCTTATTGGTCAAGTTTCGACGGTGTAGTTGAATAGTATTTAAATTGAAGTTGGAATATCAGTTGGCGCAGGTCGTGGCGTTGTCAGTCTTCTTTATTTGGATTTGACAAAAGTCCGGTCCACGCCTTGACGTCGTCAGACAAATTCGACGACCGTATCTAAATTGATATTAAAACAAATCCCGTACCGAGTGTGCAATTGTTGAGCGCGTTATCTGTTATCAACTGCATAAAATCTTCACGGCATTTACTCGCAACAGCAATCACTTTCGTTGTTACTTTATTGTTTTGTACCAGTTCGACATTGAACACGGTCAAGTGTACACGAGGCACATTTTGAGTGATATTGTAAAGCCAGTGCTAGTTTTACCGAATCATAAAAAAGGAAGTGCAGGAGAAAAATGGGGAGCTCGTATTCAGCAGAAAATGATCACACAGCGAATGATAACGCTTTTATTCGCTTCGTCCAATCTTTCAATGTGAAGTCACTCTTAGGTCTTAGTGTGCCATCTGCACCGCCAGCCCATTACAGTCCAGAAGATTTAAACACAGGTCCTGATCAGGTGGGTTGGCAAGAGCAACAAAGTAGTAATGAAGTACTTAACGTACAGCGAGGTACCTATGTGGAAAATAGTGAGGGTACTGTACGTGCACCCGGGGCGGCTCACACGAGGCCCTAGCCTCTTGAGAACCGGATGAAATCAGTTAAAACGGTATGTGACAACCCTCTACACTGGCTAATCAGAAACTGAACTTAGGTTTCTGTGCATGGACAGGTTATAGTGCCCTTCTATATACCCTAAGCGCCGGTAGGGAGGATCACTACAATCAAAACTAATGTAGAAAGATATGCTGTTCAGGGAGGTACAGCTGACATCCTGAAGTAAACCCTTCTTCTCTTATTTATCAACTACATCTCTTGTATGTTTCTGGCGCTATGAATGATAGGTTATGGTAATATTAACATACGATTCCTAAATTAAACGCTATCAATGGCCACCTTCACGTTCACCAAGACGTCGATTCATCTAGATAGGTGTTCCAACGATGCGTTTTGGAGTAGCGTCCACAACCTCCCGACTAACCGTTTCCTCCCCATCGATTGTCAGTTCCTCGAGCTGCATGACCTGTCCATTTTAACTTGGTATTTGACCTAGAACTGTGACAGGTTCTTCTATGGATCTCGTCGTTGCGGATTGAATAAATGTTATATTTAAAAGAATCACGTACCTAATCACATGGGCTGACAACTCAGTGTGTTAGTATAGCCATGTCGAGGGCAACGCCGCTGGCATTTTGAATGTAATCTCGACGACAATCTGTATGGTCCAACGGTTTGCACTATGGATGCTGGATGAGAAGGTCCCGGGTTCGATTTCCGGTAAAACCAATTTGGGAAATGAACTTTCGGTTTTGGTTTAAGTGTTCTGGCAAATGCCCCAGAGTGAATTCCGGTGTTCTGCAGTACAGTGAATTCTGTAATTGGAGACCAGGCATTAGGTGTTGTGTGGCCCACTAATGGCGCGTTCTCATTATGTCGTAACGTTTAATTATCGTCAGACTACTATCGCGTCTAACCTGTTCCCATATCACGACTATCTGTCGTCACCGTGTCGTGGACGTTTATTTTATCGTTGAACGACTGTCGTGTCTAGCTGTTCCCGCTAGATCGTGACATTTATCGGTTCGCGGCAGCCGCCTTGTCGTTTGCATGACAGAATCGTTTGAAGCTGCGATTATCAGTCGTCACATTTTTATCGTTACGTTTTATTTATCGTCAGACGACTATCGTTCTAGCTCTTCCCATTGGCACGACAGTCTGTCGTCGTAACGACAAAAAGTCGTGAGCGACAGTTAATCGTGTCGTACCATATCTGAACAACTTCATTTAAATGTACGACACTTTAAACTGCGTTACTGTCTATCGTCACGACAGAATGGGAACGCGCCCTTACATTGCGACGTTTTATCTAGCCGTAGTCATAATAAATAAGTTGTTAATATATTATGCTTTATTGAGTCAAACACACTTTCAAGATTTAATCCTTTTTTTCCAATATATCAAGACAGCACTTGCTATTAATACACTTTCACTTAGCTCTGGGAATACTTTCGAATTGGCCGCCTTTAGCCGCCCGACTGCCTGCCTGGATTAGACCTATCGAGCCCTTGACCACCCACCAATCTGCTCCCACCCATCGTCTTACTAATCGAGTACAGACTTGAGTAGAGACTCGATTAGTTAAGTCGGTCACTTTTAATATATGGTTTCTTGTAAATGGATATTAAAATGAAATATTATACTAAATGTGCTAATCCCAAGTATGAAATATAAACGTAACCTAACAACTTGTTCGTTTGATTCGTTTCCAGAATATTTAAGTTCAATATTTGAAACAGATTGCAAGTTTGAGATTTTTTAACGTACAGATGTCGGTAAACGCGGAGGCAGTGACGTCGCCCGTTTGGCTCGGCGAGGGCCCGCACTGGGACGCCAGCGAGCAGGCGTTGTTCTTCGTCAGCATATTCGACCGCTCCGTAAACAAATTCATCCCCTCCACGGGGAAACAAACCAGCTCGAAATTGGGTAAGGTGTACACCTAATTTCCTCACCCGCACGCAACTTCCGTGGCCAAACGGTGAGCATGCATGTGCCACGCAGAGGTCCTGGATTCGATTCTTGGGCCGAGAGAAATATTTGGATGGCTTATATTGCATTCGCGATACAGGGTTTCCCTAATGCCATGAGTGTGTGCGGTCATTTTTTTTTTATTCATTTATAAATACACACATCAAAAGTGTCTAGGGATCAAGTGAATATTTTTGAAATAAAAATATTTACCAAATCCAGTCTTCCAGGACGACTTCGTCTATCAACAACATATTCTCCAAATTATTCATCAAACACAACTCGCTGTCAGCCTAATTCGTTGGCATTACTGAATGTGGACGAACTTGAAGTGCGGAATGCTATCGATTGCGTACAAATTGTGCTGCTGGTTTGGATTTCCCCTAAAATCATTATATTGTGCCGTAGTGTATTTGTGGCTCCTTTGACACACATATGTAACCTGCCCTTTTCCTCCGGCACTTTTCCTGCTGCGTTTAAAAAAGCTATAGTCCATCTTGTACACAAGAACGGTCCAGCCAACAATGTACACAATTACAAGCCAAGATCGGTACTGCCAGCTCTGTCGAAGGTCATGGGGAGAATCATGAACAGAAAGTTAGACAACTTCCTCAACAAATTCGAAGTTATATCGCTCAACCAATTTGGCTTCCGTTCCCACACATCTACTGAGGATGCTCTTATCTGTTTATCAAAATCCATAACCAAAAACTTGACGAGAAGAAAAAGTGTATTGGGAGTTTTCGTGACCTCTCCAAAGCTTTCGACACTGTTTCAATTCCAATTCTCTTTAATAAGCTGGAAAACATTGGCATCCGTGGAACCGTTCTAGGTCTTCTCAAAAACTGTCTATCAGACCGCTCTCAATTCGTTAAAATTGGAGCATACTACAGCGATGAACCTAAACTGTCTTATGGAGTACCCCAGGGCAACATTTTGGGCCCGACGCTGTTTAAGGTTACATTAACAAATTGACGAGCTCTGCTGATTATCACTTAACTTTTTCTTACGCAGATGACACAGCTCTTATAGTTTCTGGGTCGAATTGGACTGAAGGTAAAGTGAACGCTGAATCGGCTCTTAGGGCAGTTATGGTCTGGTTGAGAACGAACTTGCTAACATTAAATGTTCAAAAAACATTATTATTACCTTTTCTATAAATGCATCCGGTCAGCCACTTCCCTCTTACTCTGTTTCTGCTCATACATGCGCATCGAATTCCGTTGTTTGCTCTTGTCTTGAACTCCTAAGAACTAAATATTTGAAATACCTCGGTATTATTCTCGATGAGGGTCTGAACTGGCGGAACCATATCTACAGTATATGCTGTAGTGTGAGGAAATAAATTTTCGTTATGAAAAAGCTCCGCTGTAGCACCGACCAGAATACCTTGTATATGGTATATGACTCTCTGTGAAGGTCAATTATAAGCTATTGTATCTCAGTGTGGGGTGGCGCGCACAAAACCAGTTTGTTAAGACTAGAACGTGCGCAGAGCTGTAATAAAAGTCATGTTATCGAAACCTTATAGATATTCTACGTCCTCCCTGTACGGAGAGTCAAAAATCCTAACCGTTGTTTATTTTGCTCATAATTGTACGCCGACACCGTACCATAGCTTACTCCTCACGTATTCATAGCAATTATCCTAGACGTAAACCTAAAGCTTGCCCTAATGAAGAATATAGAACATCCTTCGCTTAAAGACAGTACCATTGTGTGAGCTCTTACCTGTTCAACAAAGTAGACGACAAAACTTAAGATAGTTTTCTTAAACAAATAAAACATGCATGTCAAACTTCGCAATTGGTTACTTACTTTAAATTACGCTGACTACAGATTTCACTAATATGGGAAGTCAGTCGTCATTTACCTTAAAATTAATTCTACAGCCTAATATTTTGCACCTTGTTAATTTTAGTTCACTATTCTGTAATTAGGCCTTGCTAAATAAATTATTATTATTATTCTCGTCAGGTGGCATGCCAACATACATAATACCAATCGAAGGCCGGCCCCACCACTACGTAGTCAGCCTGGACCGCCGCGTGGTCGAGATCGAGTGGTCGGGGGAGAACGACACGGCCAAAGAGGTCAAGACCATAGCCGAGGTCGACGCGCACGAGCCGCAGAATCGGTTCAACGATGCCAAAGCTGATCCTAGAGGACGCTTGTTCGCTGGTAAATGTCTTCTATTATGTATATGATATTAATTAATTTGTTACTATAGTCCATTTTATAGGTACTGGGGATGCGTATTGTAACATTTCAAATTTTTACGTTGCATGCATACTATTTTTAACTAATCTCTCAACCAGATACCAAAAACAAACCATATTTCTTGCAGTTGTAATTTTAAGTAAAAATTGGAGATTGTAGAAAGAAAATGAAGTGATAAAGATAAAAGTAAATTTCCCCAACTACTTGATGCGTTAAACGGAATATTTACTCATAGAGATTTACACCATAGAATCGATAAATCGAATCGGTTATTGCGTATCTCGCGTCAATACGTGTGCAAATTGTATTACAGCATGCGGGTCGTTTTCTTTTGTTTTGAGTTTTGCATGATGTTTATTAGTAACTCCAAGTCAAAGAATCATTTATTGCAATTGAAAATGTCACTTCTAAGCTACTTTTAAACTGATGACTTTTCAATCGAAATAGTTTTAATGTACTTTTTAAACTTAGGAAATGATAATCTTAATATTTGCTCCGGAATCTTATTGTAAAAACGTATATAGATCCCCATAAAAGAGTCATTTACTTTGGTTAAACGAAATCGTTGTACCATGAGTTTGGACTTAGCTCTTAAGGTTAATATTATGGGTATCTTCTTTCTTATTGAAATTATGTATATTTTTACGGACATATAAAATATTTGAGTCAATGTACTTTTCTCTGAGAGAAACTTGAGAGCCTAAACGGTACACAGAAGGAATCGCTCGTTTTTGCAATAAAAATATGGTTTGAATGTCTGCCGCTTTACCTCATATGCGAATCTCGTTGGACATTATACTATGGAAAAAAGTTTAATCCTTTTTGTTATGTTTATTACTTGTTCTGAACTATAGTCTCAAACGTCACCGTACCCATGCTATGTATAATGAACTATTTTTATAACATAATACAAAGATCTGTAATAAGCACAGAGAAACTTGTAAGGTCTGCTGACTCAGTCTGTTTACTCAGTTGGTAAGAACGGTAGCGTTTTGGGAAACAGATGATGGTTCAATTTCAGTCGGATCTAATTGTTCTTTGTGTTTGTTTGATCTTTGCATCAATAATATTTGTTACTCACTTCTTAGGCGCAAAATTTAATTTAAAAAAACATTAAACCTTGAACACACCATCACTTCGACAGTTGCTCAAAACAATTTTGTGATTTTTATCGATATGATGTAATCAAAGGCAGTTTAATGACACATATTGTAATTAAAACACATATATTTTATATTGTATTGAAAAAGAGACTTTAAATTAATTACATAAGATTTATTTAATCGGATTCGAGTCATGATCCATCCAAATTTTTTTACCTTAAGAAATGTCACTATATCAAGTGCAATGCGGAAAATATATATTTTTAATTAAAGTACGTACCTTCCGCTTTAATATACGTTAAAGGTATTACAAAACTCACCACACATAAACACAGAATAGGGTTGAAAGATCAGTTTTAAACAGGAGCGCCGACAACTAAGACAAGCGATATACGCAGTGACAGCGTTCCGACTTCCGACTGCTGTCTCGGTCTCAGATAGGGTAGTGTGTTACCAAAATTCCCGTTAAATAGTGTAACACTTCGTAGAAAATTTTAACTAAATTTTTGAAATCGACTTTCGTACATCTCCTCTGTGGCATCGTTCCGAATTTGCGGCCTTAAACTTTTCAACAAGTCCACAACCCATACATTGCACACTCCGGTTCTTATATGGGTCTTGTTACCAAGCTAGCTATTCACTATCCGAACAATATACGTACAATAATGTTGTTTGTGTACTGCTCATTTCAAAACTTCATCTTCTATCTATATATATATCAGTGGCGAGGCATGATAATTGTCCTAAGTAAAGCCGGAAACACCTACTGTAACAAAAAGTACTTTTCCCGTTAAAGAGGCGAATTGGCGATACTTAAGACCGACTTGACTCGCGCTGTGATCGACTGAGATCCATCGGGAAGCTACAATACTCCGTATTATCGACGACAAGTTGCTACACGATTATCATTGAATATAAGTTTTTAAGTGGTAGGGTAGGCGTGCTGCCTAGTACAGTTTTTTTGTAATACGTGGAAAATTTTAGGCAAGCCGGTGGGAGTCAAGTTAACTGGACGACACTGCTATATATAAAAATTGAGGACCTCTGTGGCCCAACGGTTTGAAATGTGGGCGCTGGATGAGGAGGTCCCGGGCTCTGGTGCTCATAGAATTCCCTAGTTTGAGACCAGGCAATTGATGCGATTTTCTGGCACTTTGTTATCGATATAGGTAGGAGCATGAAGAAACGGCCAATGTGTGTATGTTTGTTTGTTCCGACTGCGTTATTATTCATGTCTTTGCGATAAAACTCGTGAGTTGAAATCGTGAGTTGCTCTGCCCACAACCGCAAAAGTTTCTGAAGTATTAGATCCCACTGCTGGGTACGGATCTGGTTAACTTAGGGTGATGGTTAACGCCATAATCCATCACGCTGACCCAATGCAGGTTGAATATTTAATACGATTTCAGTGGCACAGTGGGGGTAATGCGGGAACTAAATTTTCTTTTTCAGGAACAATGGGCTTCGAATATGAGCCCGGCAAGTTCCATTTGAAGAAAGGCTCATTATACCGCATAGAGGCCGACGGCACTACGCACCAGGTCATCACCGACGTGGACATCTCGAACGGCCTCTGCTGGGACGTGAATGAGAAGGCTTTCTACTATGCAGACTCCTTCGAGTACGCTATACGGAGATACGATTATGACATCGACACGGGGAATATTTGTAAGTACTTTTTGATAACTTACTCGATATGTGTTTGTTTACCTGAAATAGAGACGAATTGAGGGCCATCCATCCCTGGCACCTCATCAGGCAAATGGGCTTTATATCACTTTTAAATATCAACTCTCGTTTGCGCTGAAATCACATTATATATTAAAAGAACTGACCTGTGTGTACGTCTCCGTATTTATTGTAACAATGATAGTATCTCTAACTATGGGGGGCTGTTCATTCGTTCGTTCGTTCAGGTGTGGGAAAAAATGCAAAACATCTAATTAAAAAACAAACGGTATCATATTTAATAAATAAATATTAAATGATATGTAATTTTCCAACTTAAGCCCATTATAGCAAAGGTCAAGTTAAACTGGTCGTAATGAAATGAAACAATTGACGACACCCGTCAATTGTTTCGAATTCGGGCTGGCCAATCGGAGCGCAGTTATCATCGTAATTATATGGCAGAATAGTTTTGAAACAAACTAAATGACATGTCGTCTTTATTTTTGGTTATGTACTCGTTAAACATTACTAATACTAGGTGAACATTATTTATTTATTTATTATTATTAAAATTAATTTATATATAAACAGTATTTAGCTTGGAACCGAGGACAATTGTGCACTGCGTTAAAATAAGATAAATGTCGTATCTAAAATTAAAAACCTAACTTTTATAAAACTGTTTTGAAAAAAATTTAAATAAGTGGATTTTGAGCCTATGTTTTGAGATCGTAAAAACGCCATAAATGATTTTAAATCATAGCCCATATGTACAAAATTCACGTCGTTTATATTTTTAATTTCTTCTATCATAAACAAGTTTTATTGAATGTCGGTATGCTTCACCACCATGGTATTCAATTATTTTTTGTGAAATTACTCCACTAGTTTGTTATAATTATTAATACAAATATCGAACATTTAGAAAAAAGTCCTTCCATCCTGCTGGTTTCGACCCAGCGTCTTCTAGCAAACCGTGCTCGACGCCATGCCAACTAAGCCACGGAACGAACCAGCGAACCTTAATTTTTTTTATATGTGCTTATTGCGGCCTTTAAACCTTTACAGATACCAGCGGCTGACTAGAAATGTCGCTTTAATAATTGTAATTAAGTATACCTGCTTTCGGTTCAGGTTCTGCGGCTTATGTGACCCGCCCAACGCCCCTTTCTTTGCATAGCCCTAAAGTCCTATACGCTCCTGACAAGTCACTTGGAAACATGATTAAAGGTCGACCTTGGTGTATAGTATCTCTACCAGACTGAGGTGTCATTAAAACCAAGTCAGATTAATATAGTACTAATTAGGGTTTTCATCTCGGGAAACTCAGTATCGGGAATTTGACAAGTCTTTCGACGGTCTTTTGGCACTGATATTTTCAGTCTCCGGAATATCGAGACTTTTGTGACTTAAGTCACGTAATTAAACAATATTAAAACATCTATTTAACCAACAGTATTTTTTTAAATTCTGAATACATGGGGAACTCCGTAAAGCGGGGCTTAGTATAATATGCGGAGATTGAAGAACGGTAGCAATAAAATCAGGTCGCTTTTGTCTGAAACTACACTATATGCCCTTTGTTTTTCACGTACCCTCTATGAAAATTTAAAAATCACAATTACATTTTTATTGAATTTAAGAGCGTTTCACCACCATGATATCAATTATTTTTGTGAACTTACTCTACTAGTTTGTTATAATGATAAATACAAAGATCGAACTTAGAAAAAATTCCTTCGATCCGGCCGGATTCGAGTCGACGTCTCTTAGCAAACCGTGCCAGACGCTATGCCAACTAAGTCACGGAACGATCCAGCGAACTGCACGTATTTTTCTATGTGCTTGTTGTCGGATCTTTTGTATTTGGTTTTCAACTACTTTTTAGCCGTAGCGCCATCTATGAGAAACCTTCGAAAGTATTTCGTCAACCAGTTAGATACCTTTACAGCTACCAGCTCTGGCTAGAGTTATTAACAGAATATTTTTTTATTTATTTCTGTTTTATTTTATCCATATCTTGTTTTTCTTTTATAATTTGTGTTAATAAAAAATCTGATTGATACATTTTGACTGCATAAATGGTTACCCCATAAGTATGGAAACCTACTCTTGAAATAGTTTCGAAAGTCTTATTCGTCCAGGATTTTCGGGACTCACCGAGTCTCGATTTTTTCCCGAGACACGGAAAGCCCTAGTACTGAGGCTTAACGAGTTAAATAGTGTGGAATATTATCATAAAATAAATGCAAAGCAAATTGACCTTCGCAAGAACATTTGAAATGTACTCCACACGCCATAATTATGAGATTAGATTAAACGAGCAAAGCATTTACGATTTGCGTGACAAGTTCAAGGGAAGCTATTGAGATACTATATCCACATATAGCAAAATACATTTTACACAACATTTATATTCCGTTATGATTTTTATAGTTTCATAAAAACGTAATCTGTGTTGTTCTTAGCAAGAATCTATGATGTTGACGATGTGGCCTCCTTACATCGTCGTCCCACCTTTTTATCGCTTTTTCTCCAGTTCCTGGCCACTCATTCTTATTGAATCGTTCTTCAATTCCTTAGTCTCGCCATCGTCACTCCCTGCTCTATCGCCGTAGCGAACAGTTCTATTATATCACAGTAAAATTCAAAATAACAGTACTATATGTACCTAAATTTTTAATCGCGAATTTTGATACCTTTTACCAGTTAATCAAAACCATTTAAACCTAGTAATTCTGTATAACTCGGCCAGTTTGTTATTATAATATAGTATTTTATGCTGTTGTACCTGTTTTTATTTACCTGGTCACGGCTCGTTAGGGTTTCAAAGTAGTATGAGCGTCAATTTATGAATGTATTACCATGGACCAACCAGTCAAGAGACTACTAATCTCCATACTACGGAATACAACTCTGAAAAAGATCAAAATTCCGTCTTATATCTAGATAGCGCTGGTCATTAAGCCTGGAAGTAGTATATGTTAATTAATTCCTCGTTAAATGAAATATATCAAGTCAGTTTTTTCGTGTAATCGTTTCGTGTATGATTTATAAATTAACGTTTCGTAAAATTGGTAGAAGAAGCCAATACATAATCGTAAACAAAATAAAAGAATTTCCAGCGCTATCCATAAAAATCTGTGCAATAAGCGCCATCTAGTTGATTTGTTTGTTAGAAATTAGATAGCTTTGATAAATTTGCAGCTTGTCAATGTAAAACAAATTAGTTACAACAATAGCTATTTTGGTACCCGTCGCGACATCTGGTGTACCAACAGGTACTAAATACCTCATCACGCTGCTTCAGTATCGTGATTGGCAGTGTTCTTGGATCAACAATGATCCACTAATAATTTATTAATGTCAAACTTTAAATATACCATAAAAGAGACTAAATCAAGGTCTTCGAGATTGACATTTTGCATTTTTTTTTGTATGTTTTTTGCTATTTCTTGCAAATACCTAAAATTAAAAAAAAAGTTTTGCTAGCATGATTTTTATTAATTTATGCAAAATTTAAAAAAAAAGGAGTCTTCAATCATAAACAATAACATCGATATGTATATACCATGTTTGCAGCGAATCCACGCAAAGTATTCGAGTTTGAGACGCACGGGCTGGCAGGCATCGTGGACGGGATGACCATCGACACCGACGGCAACCTCTGGGTCGCCAATTTCGACGGATACCAGGTAGTTTTACAATCTTGCATAGGCTTAGAATTGTTATTTTTCTAGTATTTATTATAATTATTCTAGTAGCAGTAGAGCTCCTTGCGAAAGAGTTCGTCCGGGGAGGTACTGCCACCTTACCTATTTCTGCAGCCAAGCAGTAACGTGAGCATTGTCGCGTTTCGGTTTTCAAGGGTAAGGGTGCAGGTGACATTACAGGCACATGGGACTTGGCAACTTACGTCTCAGGGCGCAATGGCAGTGCCCCTCAGATCTTGGCGATTTAAAGCTCTGAATGGCACTGCAATTGCTATGAACAGGCGTGTGTCGCTTACCACCAGGCGTACGACTTGTTCGTCCTGTCACTTGGTAGAATAAAAAAAGAATGTTATTACGTACAAGTATAGTGCAGGCACTTCTCTCGAATATTTCAAGACACACTTGACTGCAATTGACATTACGCTCGTGGCATTATTGTTTTGTCATGTGATGAGTATATCTGTAAATAATCTCAGTACAGAGTACTAAAAAACCGACTTCAAAAGTACGTGGAATTAAGTCTATTTGCTAAGTTTTATTGAAATATCCCCTAGTTCGCCACTATACAGGACTTGACATTGGAGATAATAAAAATCGGTTCTCACTACTCAAAGTATATTGAGAGAAAAATGCCTTGAATTGGAGAAATAGCAAAATCAACCATTAAAGTAATTGCTCCTAAATTAATGTTAGGCGCTATTTATGAAAATGAATCTTCATGCGTGAACAGCCACCCTTCGAGGTGGATGATTTTCTTCAAAATGAAATGGGACCACTATGGAAGTACTCCCTTTCCAACAAAAAAGAATCATGAAAATCGGTTCACAAATAAAAAGTTATCGCGTAATATACATACAAAAAAAAAGAAAAAAAAAGAACATACAGTCGAATTGAAAACCTCCTCCATTATTGAAGTCGGTTAAAAAGTAATCAGCCGCGAACAATTTTTGTTGTTCTTTCGATGTCAACCAAATTATGAATGACACTTAGGCCCACGGTATTCTGTCTGCCAAAGTTCAGGGAACAAAAGGCGACGAACTAACCTTTACTATGACCCATTACTAAAAATCAATTTTGCCCACAATTAAATTTTGCTAAGACTTGTAAATAGCCTTTGAAGTAATGAAATCGCAATAATGTAACTTAAAACACTTTTTAGATTATAAATATGGTGATCAAAACTAGAGTTCGATTGGATTTTTTTTTTTATGATATCAATTAACGGTCAAGGGTAACTAATGCCTAATTCTAATTAGCATTTCAACTAAAGAGGAGTGCTAGTCGCGACACAAGACAGCGTAGTCGGGTATTTAGTGCCCATTGGTATACCAGAAGTCGCAACGGATACCAAATGGCAATTTTTTTTTGAACAAATTTGTTTTGCATTAATAAGCAATTTAATTATGCAATTTATCAAAGCAACTCTAATTTCTAATAATAACAAACAATTAATCTACTAGATGGCTCTTATTGCTCAGATTTTTATGGCTAGTGTCGGCTATTCCTTTATTTTCTTTAGGATTAACTCCATCCACTCATATTAGGAAGCGTTAATGTATAAATTAGTTTGTAACAATGCTATTTATTTATACGTATTTTTATCAAAGGTCACAAAATTATCTTATGCTTTCATAGGTTCAATATTTGAATAATATTACAAGGAATAAATTGACTACTTATATTGGGATATCCATGGCCATTTACATGGTACTTATAAACTACTTCCGTACTATCGTTCGCCAGCTAGATATAAGACGGTATTTTGACCTTTTACACAGTTACGATTGTAGTATGGAGAATGGCAATCTCTTGAGTTATTTTGATCCAAACTATTATCTACAAAAATCTGTAGTCATGCCTTCTAACTTTTAGGTGCTGAAAATTGATCCTCGGACAAGCGAGCTTCTCCAGAAGGTGCCGATTCCAGCTCTGCAAGTGACTTCTTGTACC
Organism: Hyposmocoma kahamanoa; assembly: GCF_003589595.1. Lineage (NCBI taxonomy): Eukaryota > Metazoa > Arthropoda > Insecta > Lepidoptera > Cosmopterigidae > Hyposmocoma > Hyposmocoma kahamanoa. The sequence continues at coordinate 666,786 of NW_020653850.1, forward strand.
TTCGGAGGTCCTAACTTGGACATCCTCTACGTGACTACGGCGTCAATGAATAGGGGGGAGGAGCAGCCTCCCCCACGGGGATCCACATTTGCTCTCACCGGCTTGGGGGTGAAGGGACACCCCAATGTTAACGTTAAGATTAATTAGATATTTTTTAAAGTTTTGTTAAGTGTTTAATTTTTTTCTAAACATAAATTTAAAAACTTTGTAAGGTCGACATTAACATTGAAATAAAAAGCGAGCGAACTGTTATAACAAACAGGGTAGTTTTATTTGTAACCAAAAGAAAGCCATTCCCTGCGACTCAGACTTCGGGGGTTGAAGGAATGGATTACGCTATCAGCATCTATATTTCCCGAAAATTACAATTTAGGGCTATTTAAGGTTAATAGACAAATAGACAATTTTTGGCATAGGGTGAAATTTATATACAGGGTGTCCCAAAACTCAGAACACCCGGAACCAAGGTGCTGGCCAGTTTGTAACAACCCAGAAAATATGTGATTTAAAAAAATCCCAACTTTTTTTGTGAAAATTCAATTGCAAACGGCAACTCATTAGGGTAATAATAAATGGAAGCGTGAAATGAATTTCCAATCCGTAAACATCGACTGATCGTAAAATGGAGATTATTTTAATTATTTATCTTGGTGTTTCAATATACATACTTACTTCAGAATGTTAAGTTAGCAAATAGAAACTTGATAATCTCAGTACGGAGTACTAAAAGTACTAAAAAACCGACTTCAAAATTTCGTGCATTTACATCTATTTGCCAAGTTTTATTGAAATCTGTTACTGGAAAGTGCGCAAAACCGGATGCATCCCCTAGTTCCCACTATGCGGGACTTAACACAGGAGATAATAAAAATCGGTACTCACTGCTTAAAGTATATTGAGCGAAAGACGCCTTCAATTGGGGCATAGCAAAAGCAACCATTAACATAATTGCTTCTTATAAAACTTAGGCCTGTATAAATATACAAATAAGTCTTCATGCGTAAACAATCACACTTGGAAGTGAATATTTACATCAAAATTAAATGAGGTACCCTCTTTCCAACAAAAAAGAATAATTAAAATCGGTTTACAAGTCGAGTTATTGCGTAACATACATACAAAGAAAACATACCGTCGAATTGAGTCTCCTCCTTTTTTTGAAGTCTATTAAAAACAAACCTTAGTAAATCAGACAAACAAAACCAAATTAAATTGTTGCCTAAGAAACAATCAAAAAAGTTTTAAGAATATCTTCTTATTCTTTTAAAGATGTTCGGATACATGCACTTAAATCTATGTGTTCAAAATAGTGTAATTCTTAGTAAAACTCTTATTAACTAAATGATTATTTCATTTTTTAACAAATTTGGCGCACCTGCTTGTATTATTTGAAGAGTAATATTTTATTTCGAACATGGTCTACGACTTTGTGCGATAGTGATTGTGACACACAACCAATATGTCAAATCTTTGCCTTTTCCTCTATAACGCCGCATTCTCACACTCGCGTGCGAGTGGCGATGCGATACACAAATACGCATAATTATGTACACGGTCAGCTCTCTATTCGCGTCGCGACTCGCATACTGCCGTCCACTAACTAAAACTTGGTCAAATATCCGTTTTAAATAGCAAAAGATAGAGCACAAATTTCTCTTTTAAAAACAGTTAAAATTAGTTAACGTGTTTGACTTGTCGGACCTTACCCTAACGATGCATAGCCGGAATATCATTGAACAATTTCAATTTTCTAAGACTGGGTTATTTATGGTTTTTCATGATATCTCTAAAAAGTATTTTGTCACTTGGCCGCGTTTTAGGTAGTGGACGACACCATGGCCACTCGTGCGATCGCGTCGTCGGCGAGTTTTCGAGCACGTGTCAAAAGACACTAAAAAGAGTTAACGACGCCCTTACAGAGTATCATTTATTTATTCAATAACAAAAAAGTGTAACATAACGGTATTTATCGAGTTCTTAGGTTTTCGCGATTGTTACACACAGGAAATAACGGTATTTACCATGGCGTTACATCAATTTAGAAACATAATAACAAAATAAAAACCACCACAATTAAAAATAAAAATTAAAAAAAATATACATCGTTACTACAAGTTTGTTATAATTATTAATACAAAGATCGAACACTCAGAAAAAATTCCTTCGATCCGGCCGGATTCCGACGTCTTCTAGCTTACAGTGTCAGACGCTATACCAACTAAGCCACGGAACGAACTAGCGGCCCTCACGAATTTTTCTATGTGCTTGCGACGTGTCTTGTATTTGGTTTTTTCAACGACTTTTTAGTCATAGCGCCATCTATGAGAAATCTATGAACGATTTATCACCCAGTTAGTACCTTTACAGTTACCAGTCCTGGCGAGAGATGTCGCTATTTGCTGTATTTTAAATTTTTAATAATTAAAACAAACTAGTGGAGTAATTTCACAAAAAATAATTGAATATCAATTCAATAAAAATTTAAAATATATCGTTACTAATCAAAACTTAAATTATCAATATCACTAAAATCCATCCTGTTTTCTCTCTAGCGCTCTCTTCCATTCAGTCATCAGTCTCGCTATCCCAGTCACAAACAGATTACACTGCGGTGATGTTGCGAGTACGGAGTTGAGGAGTGTAGTTGCACGGGGAAGGGGCGAGTGTCGGTACTGTTCAGTGCGTGAAGGCACAGTTGCTAACAAGGGCACATCACGCCGCCTGGTACAGTAGTCATTTGGTACTTTGAATTTAAGGATCATTTCTACATCCTTTTTACTGTCTATATTATTCCTTATAACATTTAGAACAAAGAAGAGTAGAGACAAATTTCTACGTACTTCTAATGACTCGAAACCCAGGTCACCCTATAGGAAGCGTGTTGGGTACATGTACGGGTAATAACCGTGATTCTTTTTATAAAAGTATCTTGAAAACTTTTTCTGTACTTGCTCCAACATCAAAATATGTTTATTCTCATGAGGAGACTAGATGGGCATTCGTCTCGAGGATGCTGCGAACCAGTGCCGTGTTTAATGTGTGCGTTGCTGCAGCAGTAAGTGGCGTATAATATGGCGTAGTATCATATAACAAGGACCTATAATTATGTTATTTAAGATCTTTATATACCGTATATGGAGTATTAAATTGACACGAGAGACGACGCGAAGTTAGTGTCCATATATTCGTCCCGCTTCAGTTAATAGCTAGCGCCCGACCCGATAACACATACACCTTGCAAAATGGATTTTTTACTAATCATATATTCATTTTTACTCAGCTAGTAATTAAAATCAATATGCGACATTCTAAAAAATATTGAGAATTCTCCAGAATCTTCTCAGGGCATTACTTGAAACATATTCTCCATAGCTTGACTGTAACAAAATTAGAAATAGTAAATTTGTTAGGTACCTATATAAATACATATGAAGCCGAAAGCTTATGCAAACTCAACTAATACTGGAATATAACCGTGCTTTATACCGTTGACCCGATGAAACTCTTGAAAGTACCACTGGTGACACTAGTGCCTCGGTCAGTGATAAGACGATTGGGTGTCCCAAAGTAGCTAAAACGATCACGTAAAACCCTAATAGTTGTAGCAGACTTTGTACGTACAGCTGTCAGATTAACGTATTTAGTAAATGCGTCCACAATAATTAAGATATATGAATTGCCCCGTCTTATCTTAATGAATCGTCCTAAATGATCCGCCTGCAATGTATGTAAAGGCACTTCCACTTTCGAGATCGGCTGTAATTCCCCTGCTTTAGCCCCACTCGGTAACTTGTGATGTGCACATTCTACGCATGCAGCTACGTACTTTTTAATAAAGCGTCTCATTTTGGAAAAACCATAATTTGTTTGTATACGCCCTACAGTCTTATCATAGCCGAAATCACCGATGTTGTCATGATTTGCCCGTAATAAATGCCACCTCGCCCCGCTCGGCACTAGCCAACGTAAGGAAGAGTCATCAAGCACACGGTAGACGCGACCGTTGAGTAATTTGTAATTTTTTAATGTCTCAGTAACGTCTTTGGCTTGAGGGTCACTAAGTGTGTCAGTGATACGTTTTATTTCGTCATCGGACTGCTGGTACCTCGCTAATCAATCATCACTGCTTATGGTGAGTACGTCTAATAGGTGACAACGGTCATGTTCATCTGCAACGGGACTCCTACTCAGGGCATCAACGTGAGCCATCCTTTCACCCGACCTGTACTCTATTTCGCAATCGTATTCAAGGAATAGCAGCCACCAACGGGCAATACGCGGCAGTAAGTCACGTTTGGTCGTAATGTCGTACGTAGGGCATTGCAGTCAGTAACGTTTTTAAATCTTATACCTAATAGGTACACCCTAAATTTGGTCAAAGACGATATAACACCCTTGCGGTCTCGAGTTTATACGAATGCAATTTTTGTTCGTCGGTGGTGGTCTGCCCGCTGTAATAGGCAATTGATCGTAACGTACCTTTAGAGTCCTTCTGTATAATTTAATACACGTGATTTCTAGTAAGATTTATATTCGAAAAATAACACCACAATGACTTCATACAAATTTATTATCTTAGCAACATATTGTAGAAATTCTTAATAAAATGCTTGTTTTAATTTTATCTTCACTCAATGACTAACTGATCAACTGTTCTAACTTTCCCTCTAAACCTCCCCTTCCATCTCCTTTTCCCTCCATTCCTCCTACCCTTACCAACTAACGCCTTACTGGCTGGTGGTCAGTGATTTCATCGGTCACCACGTCAGCCAATAAGTGTACAGGAAATAATCAAAACCTATACTAATTAATTGAAAACTAGAGTTACGACTGGCATACTTATGAATAAAACACTTCTCAACTAATAACATTAATTATATGGAATAGTGAACTACAACACAACACAGTTCTCGCGGTCAACTCTAGGAGCATGAAATGTTAAAAAAAATGTTTATTTAAAACTACTACCTAAACTTCATAAATGGAGAGCGTGCGCTGCTATAGCCTCCACGTCCTCCATGTTCGCGTGCGAGAGTTCAAATGGAACGGTAGTTCGCGTCAGCCACTCGACACGAATGTTTAGACGAGTGGCGATGCGAACAACGAGCGCGATAGTGTAAATGCGGCATAAGGATAGAGTGGAAAAAACAACAATATTAATTTAACCTTGAGATATGTCATAACGCGCCAGCGCCGCAACTAGCGTGGTTTATTCTAAAGACGTTTTGTCCCAGTTTTCGGAACACAACTATCATACGCACATAATACACGTTCAAGAAGGTAAGAACATTATTGCCAAATATGTATATACTTAATATAATTATTAGGCGCTGGCATTCATGTCTATCGTGTCATTCTCGTGCAAAACAAATAACTCAAAGAACTTTGTTTTTAAATTTTAAACTAAATAGCACTGCTGTTACCATAGTGTCGTAACTCAAAATTGTGGAATTGAGAAAAAACGATTTGAAAATAAAATATATATATTCTCATTATATACACACGCATATATTCTCCTTTATAAATGGATAATTAAGTATCATGTATAAGTAAACATAAACACGTGATTCGCAATAAGACAAAATCAGTATTTTTTTAAATTTTCAAATTACGTTTTCTCAATTTCATAATTTTAAGTGACAACACTGTTGTAATAGCAGTGCGAAATGTGTATTACTTTAAATTCAATAAAACTATTATAATTCGTCTGGATTCAATAGAGCAATACCAAAATACTGAAGTAGGTAAAAGAATTCAAAGGATTTATTACCTTATCTCATGAATATTACATAAAAGAATTAAAAAACCTGAAAAAAAACCATTCAGTTTGTGCTTCTAAAATATACATAAGGTAGAAAACTTATAGCACATTAGGACTATACAAGTGGGAGGTATAACCGACCGGTTAGCGAGTACGGAATGCATGACACGATGCTTGTTTTCTACTCTGGTTTTCGACCAAAATTCCGGTACGATCGTTTCTTGCACTTCGATGTAACAATTAGTTTAATTTTATATCGAAATACTCAATTATTGTTTTAGATTAATTGCTAATGTAGCTTGGTTTTTTTAATATGTAGAAATTATGTATGTAGTAAGGATGACTTCAACAGGATTGCGTCAAACTTATACCCGGTATTCGATGCGCCGGCGCTCCACATAACTATCGGAAATGCAAAGACCAACACGACTCAAAACCTCTGCATTGCATGTCATGCTTCTCAACAATTTGGACACATACAAAGCCAATGTAATTTCCTCGTTCCCCTATTTCATTGTACCCTACCATATACCCTTAAGAAGTAGGTTAGGATACATCAGAGGATAAAAAGCATATATCCCGTGTAGCCTTAAATATAAAATTTTGTTTTATTTTCTGAACGCATACAGTGTTCCAACATATTATATTTAATTTTCTAGGAGCCCATATTATATTTCTGTGCTATCCTGTAATTGACATCATATACCGTCATGTACAATAGTTTTCAAATTCGAAATGCATGCTTTTGGATGTTTTTTAATAATAAATAAATAAGTAGTTTATTGGATATCAGAAAAATACTTCATAACTCTGTGGCAAATTTAGATAATGAACGGTATGCTGCATATCTTAATTACGAGATTATAGGTCTTTTTTTTCGTTTTTTAATCAAATTTTAGCGGGATTACTTAATTCGATATAATTAAATGTATAGCACGTTGAAATCAACTCCGTTACTAAACGAAAATCTCGCATTTTAAATTTATTTTCAGAAACATTAAATTTCTCTTCTCAAAAGACAAATTTCCGCTTTGACATGTTAAATACAAAAACATTTAGACTTTAGGCGACTAAAGGATGTTTTGGAGATAAGTTTTTACACTGTGTCTGAAACGTTTATGTAGAACTATGTGCAGTCAGTATTTAAATTCTTGTCACCTTGAATCCATGTCCACTAATACTTTTTTAAAACATATATATACTTGAAAACAATGACTTGTAAATATTATTGTTATCAATTAACCTTATGTAACTTATCTTTTATGTAATTAATTATAAAAGATAATTCCAAATTATAAAAGGCAAGTAAATATCTACCATTCGATTTATATTGGTGGTAAATAAATCACAGATGGCGAAAGTGCAAAAAATCAGTGAAGAATTGCTGCTGGGCGAGGGGCCTCACTGGGATCACGATCAGCAGGCGTTGTACTTCGTCAGCATCATCGAGAAGACCATACATAAGTATGTGCCGGCTACAGGGGCATATACCAAGACTACTCTCGGTAAGCTCATTGCTGAATATCGTGCCCCTGTACAGGTTTCGCTGCTATCTTTGTCAATCTCCAGGTGAACAGACAGATATTTTATTTGATCTCTTCACCGACATTGCCCACGACGTAGTCTCTTTCGTACTGGTTTTATAGCTTCCTTTTTAACCGATTTCAAAAAAAGAGAAGACTCTCAATTCGACTCTATGTTTTTTTTGTATGTATGTTACGCGATAACTCCAACTCAGATTTGTGAACCGATTTTGACGATTCTTTTTTTGTTGGAAAGAGGTAGTTCAGTGTTGGTCCCATTTAAACTGGCAAGCTAAGGGGTGAATCCGGTTTCGCGCACTTTCCGGTAACTGATTTCAATAAAACTTAGCAAATAGATGTAGTTCCACGAACTTTTGAGGTTAGTTTTTTTTTTCTATAAAAAAGTTATTAATGAGGCTCTGGAAAAATCGAATTACAACTGTTTTATTTTATTATTTATTTTGAAGAGTATTCATTCAGAGTTTCATTTCCTTAGTCTTCCTCGATGTTTCTATTTTTTTTTAACAATAAATGATTAATTTTAATAACCTAGTACTTGCGTTTAAGTGTCTGGGTGAGTACCCAGACACTTAAACGTTCCTCGTTTGTTGGCCGAAGTTTTATCTGAACTTGTGTGTAATTTTACTGTGGTAATACTGTCAATGTTAATAGAATCTTTGTCCTGCAAAAACGTGCGATAAGGGCAATTTACAATCTGAGCCCAGAGTCACTTGAGAGAAATTTAAAGACATTAACTACACTAAAGTCGCAGTACATCTATGAAAATGTAATTTATGTTAAGCAGAATAGTATTTTATTCATACAAAGATCGAACATTAAGCATTCCTTCGATCCGGTTGGATTCGAAGCAGCGCATTCAAGCAATCCGTGCCAGCAGGCGTTCCGTAGCTTAGTTGAGAGAGCGTTTGTGCGAGAAATGATAATAAACTGGCTGTTATTGACAGTCGTCTTCACAAAGTCACGAATTTATTTAAAGGGTAATGTGTTGCTTCTATAATAAGATTTCGGTTCATGTATGTATGTAATAGTAAAAATGATGTGACCGAAATCTTACTTATTTTTTTAAGTCGGATTCCACGGCCCGTGACCAGTATTGCAGACCGCGCCACGCGTTTCGCGTAAATGTGCCAAGATTCAGGGGGCCGCCCGAGCGCGCCCATGCTCGTTTGTGGCGGCCTGTTTGGATCCGTCGCTGCTCGGTAACTTCAAAGACGCGAGAGCGCGTGTCGCCTAGGCTCGAGGTCGACCGGACCCATCCGTTTTGCGAATTCGCCCGTTAAAATCGGCGTGTTTAACATCCCGAGCCGTGGGAAGCCGCCTTTATACAGCTTCGGCGTGTGAGCAGTACAGTTTAATCAATACGACAATTTCAAGTGTAAATTGGTACCTATATATCTACTTATTTATGACGCCACCTTTCCAACTTTGAGAATTTAGATATTGGACACCTGACACAAGATTTTGTCATTTAACATGGCTTGCTTGTTTGGGTGTCAGTTAGCAAGAGCAACAAGTTTATTTTGTTACAGCTATGTTTTTTTTTGTAATTAGGTGGCAGGTATGCCAGGCGTCATAGTAAAATCTTCATAATTATTTATTTACAGATGGACGACCAGGCTTTATAGTTCCAGTGGAAGGCAAATCGAACGAGTTTGTGGTGGGGGTAGAGCGCAAGTTTCTGGTTGTAAAGTGGGATGGCAACGACGGCAGTCCAGCCACAGTTGTCAAGGAGATCGCGGAAGTAGATAAGGGCACTAAAAATCGAATCAACGATGGAAAGGCTGATCCTAGAGGCAGACTGTTTGCTGGTAAGATTTTGTCAGCGTCTCTGTGTGTTCAACCATTAGAATAGAATAGAGTTATTAATTTCAGGCATAGACCCATATAACTTGTTAGTAACATTTTTACATTGTATATTTGTCTGCACTTTTGAGAACACGGAGCGTCTGCTCCCAAAAGTAAAATCCGATACACTTACTATGAGACGCGTTATGTGCCCGATTGCGGATCGATTGCGGAATGAAACGCGTGATTTATATGGGTGTCCGACATCGGATGTTGATAAAGCTACTACGAAAAGCCATTTTGCAAGGATTTTGACACGTGTATCGGACATCATAACCTCAACACGTCATACGAAATATGAAGCAACGATCATCGTTTTAGCTTCGTATCGGACTCGGAAGTAACGACGAGCCGAAAATCGTGATTTGACACAAGTAGTTGCGGATGCCTTACTCCGAAACGCCAAATGACAGCGTCCGTGTCGTATTTTGACATTATTTTCATCGTAGAATTGACATAAAACCAACGATAGCTCGAGCGGTATCGTTTGTACATCATTTGTGTAAAAAAATCGTGAATACTGTTAGTTGTGGAGGCGCTCGGACAAGAAATACGTGAAGATGAAGTAGAGAGACGACGTCAAAGGAATCGTAGTTTCTTGGTATCGCTTACTGATGGCAAAGTTGTAAGCTATTACCGGCTCGCTGCTAGAGTTTTGTATAATCTTTTAACCCAGGGTGTTCAAAAATGTTCTAGGTTTATTGACCTACCACCACCAAGAAAAATTGTTTCTCTATCTGCATATGTGGTTCGTTTGTCAGATTGCACATTGTGTTTATTCTTAAGCATGTCTTGATTGTGTCGTACATACACAAAGTGGTAGAAACTTCAATAAAAAAATATTTTTTTTTTACAGACAAACTGCGCTATGTCTGTGAGGTAGCTATCAATATATGAACAAAGATGGCCCACTAATAATGTAATGCGTTGATGGAAGTAACACACCGTAAATTGCCCATGTATTTTCTATACATGGGCAACTCAACACAACATATTATGTTGAGTTCATTATGTAACGGAATTGAGACGTACGAAATTGCGAGTGACGCCATCAAGAGATTGAATGGCCTGAAATAATTTCAAATATTGTAGAGCAACTTGTGTTTGAATTTTTAACTAGTTGCGTATGCAATTATATACTAACGACTCATACCTATGTAAAATATAAAATTTGCACTTGACGTAACGATTGAAAATGAATAAACGAGCGCACACAATAAACTTTTTTATTTTAATAATTATAAAACAACATAATGCTGCAACTGCTGCTGCTATCAAGTTAAGTACAGCTGCCTGGAGCAAGTACTGCCCTTCCGCTGCCATGCAGCTTTACTTTGTTGAAATAGAAGCAAACATTAACCCAAAATAAAGAATTTCTTATTAATACATCCTCGTGCGTAAGCGTAATGAAAACCACCAAAGCACATTTTTATTGCTTATAGAAGATGGCCCAAGAGGCTATACCCAAATACATAAATTGAGCATAGATTGATGAGCGTCACTTTCTAGAAATTATAAATAAGAACAAAGATACAAAATCTAAAAATATACCTTCTGCTAGCACTAGCTGGAGCTAATCTTAGTGGAGCCTGCTAGCCCGTAAATAATATGGTGATTAACTTATTTCCCTTCAGACCTTGTAGCAGACTTTTTCTTTTTTTGTTTTCTTATTTTTACTGAAGTTTGAGACCACATAATGAGTAGAAATGTTATACCAACATGTTCATGCATACGTTTAAATCATAGTTTCCCAAAGTGGTCCTTACCACCCTCCACTGGGCGCCGAAGAAGACGCTGAAGCTGTCCAGGAGGTGCTACCGCATTTGAAAAAAAACCCAGAGTTATCTATATAAACTACAAAATATAATTAGACATGTATATTTTTTCCTTCTGATTTTTTTATTTTAAGTTAATATAAAAAATACGTATAAATACGTTATTTCTTGTAGTGGTGGGAGTTGGATGTATTTTATCTTGCCTGAGTGAGCGGTGCGCCATAAAGTTTGGGACCTATGGTTTAAATTGTGTGATGTGTAATTACCACCCTACATTTCTCACCAGGTACGATGGGGCACGAAGAGACACCAGGTGACTACGCCCTGGAGCAGGGCGCGTTATATCGCCTTGACGGTACTAAGGTCACTCAACTGGCCGACAAGATCAGCATCTCGAACGGTCTCGCGTGGGACTTAACAGAGAAAGCCTTCTACTATACTGATTCACTTGAACAATGCATTAGGAGATACGATTATGATGTGGAGACTGGAAATATCTGTAAATATGTTTTCTTCTTTTGTTTTCTCAATTAGCAAGGTTAAATTTACCACTTCACCTAGTCACCTACTCTAAGAAGTGATTGTTCTTCAGGATTTCTTCGGGAGCCTGAAATCGTGAATTGTTAGTTAGTTCTTTTGACGGCAACGTTCGATTAGATTAAGAGTCTATACAACCTCAAATGGTTTGGTCTGCATAACACTGAAAGTGTTGAATCAAATACTTTGGTAAAAATATATAGTAAAATTGAGGATATGCACTTATTACTATATGGTGTGAAAACACGATTCCTTAAAATTTTCACGTTGGAAAAAAACACAAACTCCTTGAAATTTTACAAGAAAACCGCAGTATTCAATAGGTGCTTTAAACATACCAGTGATTTTTTTTATGTCAACTGAACCAAATAGACCACGTATACTAATAATACGAACATTTATCGAATAGCTGTAATTTCGTTTGTAAAAAAATAAACTCTGAAAGAAAGCCAGCGTCCCTGCCGCTCGACCCAAGCAAAATGAGCCCTATTAGTACGGGAAGAATTTGAACTCGAGCTGAGGTAGAATCGAATCATAAATGCTTTTTGAATTAAGTCTATCTATTTGTTATTCCAGCCAATTTGAAGTACTTCTTCGACTTCAAGAAGCACGGCATCACAGAGGGTTTCCCGGACGGCACCACTATCGACACAGACGGCAACCTCTGGGTGGCTGTCTTCAACGGCTCCTGCATCCTTCACATCGACCCTCGCACCGACACGCTGCTGCAGAAAGTGCCCATTCCGGCTAAACAGGTTCGATTGCCTTTATTTATTTAAATTTAAAAAACGTCCACGCCGTTGTAAAGTTTCCAACTTGCATTGTATTAGAGCAACATTATAATGGTGACGCCGAAATTAGGCACACAATTGACATAGTTTAAATTACTCCTTTAGGTTACATCAGCAACTTTCGGCGGGCCAAACTATGACATTTTGTTCGTGACAACGGCCAGTGTGAAAATCGCTGAAGAGCAGAAGCCACCCTGTGGTGCCACCTTCATGGTCACTGGGCTTGGAGTTAAGGGAAACCCTAACGTCAATGTCAAACTTTAAATTAAATAAGTGCCTGGTCAACCTTTTAGGAGATCATCAGGTATTCTTAACACACCCCGCAAACCTGGAATCCCACACATGGAATTTTTATTGAATCAAGTTTGTTGAATTTAGTTTCATTAATTATAATAAAACGAAAGCCGATACTTTGTTTTATTCTGCCAATACTAGCCCTCTTCCCTTATAACTAGACTATGCTTGGAATCTCACACAGTTTTCAGTTATCATTAATCCTAGTTGACATCGAGGATGTATTACGACCATTCTCAAAACAGCAAATTTTTGCATGTGCGCGTATTTCCTGTCCTTGAATAACATCAAACAAAACCTCAAATACTTTTTTAAATAGTTTAAATACTTGTACCTATCTGGACCTATTTTTAAGATTTTAGTCTTGCTACTTAAATATTATACTTATTTATTTTATTTTTCACACCCTTCCCAAACTTGATTCCAATTAAAGTCCGGAATGGATTACACATTACACCTGTATCATTCAACATATTGGGTGGCGAAATAATGCTTGTGTAATCACATAAAAACATGACCCACCACGACAATTGTTTTTAAATGTCAAATATCCAAAACTAAACATCCGAGTGTCCGGCCCGAAAGTCTTTACCATCTCTCTCATTACCATCGCCATATCTTCTCAAATTACACATGCCTAAACCACGAAATATTTGAAATTCAATATTGTTCGCAAGTAGAGATGGGAAAAACTGCTTATTTTTTAAACACGTAAATGTTGTGCTTTTTTTAAAAAGCATGCTTTTCTAGCGCTTTTAACATAAACGCTGTTTAGTTTGAAGCTTACAAAATCATTTAGAAAAACGTTTAATCGCATAGACTTTTATGTTAAAAAAGCTTGCAGCGTTGTATTTATAGCGAAAAGCAAGAGTACCACTGAAGGTTATAAGATAAATAAGTTTATTTGTAAAACACGAGTTTTATTTCTATAAAAAAGTATTATTCACATTGATTATACAAACATTGATACAAACGAATTAATTTGTTTAGGATAAATAATAGGTGGCGGAACTTGAAACATAAGCACGTTGTTAAGGCTTACGCTTAAATTGCAGAGCGTGCTTATGTGCTTATTTTAAAAAGCAAACTTTTAAAGTGCTTTTCTCATAAACGCCCACCTCTAATCGCGAGCTATCAGCCGTGTCGCGGCACTGGAATAGTGCGTACCTATATAGCGGTACAATTATTTCATTACCGTCGCTTCGGTTTTCAAATTTTCTCATTTCCGTTTCCTCTGTTTATAAATTTTTTCAAAGAAATGTATTGTCGTTTATTGAAAATAAAAGAGATCAGAGGCCTTTATGTATTACGATATTCGAGTATTTGCAATCACTTCCAGTTTTTGGATTGTTTAAGCAAATGTTTCATGTTCTATTACCGTACCGTAGGTTTTAACAAAATATTAAACAGTTTTACATATTATTTACCATTTCGTCAGGATAAAGTATCAAACCGTTATGATAGAAACCAGACTTCTAGATAATTGGATTTAAAAATAAACCAATTAATAATATTTTTTAACACAATCGAAATGTTATATAAATAACACTTAAAAATAGAAGGAAAAATGAGAAAAGAGTTGTTGCAGTTCAGTTAACTATGGTGGACGGTAAACATGTAGCGTCTACGCGTGCTGCGGCTGCTGAGAGCCGATATGTTGGATGATTTTTTGTTATCGTATGTAGTGCTACACATTCATTAGATGTTTGTTATAGTAGATAGTCCATTGCTAGAGAAGCTGCAACACAAACAAACCTAGGTGTAAGTGTGTTAAGTAAAATTATATGCTTTAGTCATTGACTTTAGTACGTATTTATATAAATTGAAAAAAAAAACACCAGTCGTATAGCGTGGAGAATAATTTGCAAGGTCCAAAAGCTGACGGACCTGCTTGATGCCCTTTGGGAGAAACGAATTAATCATACCTTCTACTTTCTGTTATAATAGCAGTAGAGTTTCTTTATGAAAGAGTTCGCCCAGGCCTCTCACTGTATCTATTTCTGCCGCCAAGCAGTAACGTGAACATTACTGCGATTCAGTTTTGAAGGGTGCTGGTGATATTATAGGCACATGGGACTTGTTAACTTATGTCTTGGGGTGACAGGCGAGCTCTAAACGGTACTGCAACTGTATGGACAGGTGTGTCGCTTACCACCAGACACACGAATTATTACTAGGTATCGTTATGTCAAAAAGTTAGCCAATTCTGACTTACAAGCTATGCAAAATTCTCAATCTATCAAAGATAATGAAGTGCTTGCGGCATAATTTAACATAACTCGAGGCGCCTGTTACACTTGTCTCAGTACGTTGTTTAGCAAAACATTCATCTACAATACGCACTGTTAATGCAATAGTGTATTAACTCAAAAAGTGTATTTTTTCAGGATCGATGAAAAACGAATGCTCACTTCCCGTGAAAGACCATTAAAATTGACGTATAGGGTAAAGTTTATTACTGACATCTAAACAGTTTCCTACTGGCCCAATTCTTTAAAAACAAAAGGGAAGAAATAATTTAATATTTTTGAGCAAGGACTGTATGTTTTGGCCAGAACTAACTCACATAAAGTTTATCTCATTTTGAGTAAAGTAGATATATTTTAATTGTTTTTTACAATATTCTATCAACGTGTTGAGAATCAAACTTTGGTTTCAGCAATGATTTAATCCTGTAATTCACATATTTTGAGTTACAACACTATTGTAATATTAGTGCGATATGTCTGTTCTTATAATAATAAGCGCAAGTAGCTACCGTTGGCTCATAAATACTCGATGGTGATGTGCTGTGGATAACTGCGGTAGTTAACGGTGCATCGCGATTATTGTTAGACGTATTTGCAACACGCGGTTTTTGAAACAAATTAATTTCCTTATTATACATGCCATCAAGTCGAAAATACTATATTTGATTAACCGATTTATTTAAAAAAATCACGTTTACGAAAAATTTAAAAGCTAGGATAGGATTTGTGTGTCGGACTGGGTTCAATTTATATAAAAAAATATCAACATTTTTCAACATTATTATTAATTACTTTTGGTACCTATTCCGAGTAAATTCAACTAAGATAAACACATGTTGTTCTTATAATTTTTCCTCCGCGTCTGATCGTTTTCGACAGAATTTCAGTACAGAGTACCGAAAAAAACCGACCTCAAAAGTTGGAATTACATCTATATACCAAGTTTTATTGAAATCAGTTACCGGTAATGTGCGAAACCGGATTCATCCCCTAGTTTGCCACCCTTAGAGCTGGAATATTTTCTACAAATTTAAATGGGACCAATATTGAGGTACGCTGTTTCCAACAATAAAATAATCACCAAATTCTGTTCACAAAGCGTTATCGCGTAACAATGTTACATACATACAAATATGTTATGTTACGGTGACATACATAAAAAAGTAGTCGAATTGAAAACTTCCTCCTTTTTTCAATCGGTTAAAAATCGGTCCCAACTAGCTCTCTTTAAGGTATTGCTCAATTATTTCGTATGCAAATAAAAATAAACCAATTTTATAATGCGTTGTCAAATTGTTGGATACAATTTGTTTGTATTGTTGGTTGTTGTGTTAGCAGGCATAGTTATTATTATGTTTGCTTATGTTATTTTTGTAGTTGTTGATAGGTACCACGTTTGGTAAAAACGGATCTACATTAGATATTTGTTACTGCCCCGTAATTTCACGATATGGTATTTGAGGGGCCATGTTAACAACGAGGAAAATGCCATTGTAGTAGCCCCAAAAGCGTTCCCCATGGGAATACACTGACGCGTCAAGGACTGGAACGGAAACGGCTCTGCCACAACTGCCAGAACCAGTGTACACTGAAGTGGCACATGGGCAAGTATACGACCAAAACATCTGGCAGTCATTGCTGTGATCCTGGCTGTTTCCGACTAATTCTTCGCAATATTTACCAGGTAGGTATTATACCTATCATGATCTTCGTCGTCGAGGAATCCACAGCCATAATTTTAGGTGTTACAGAACTGTCCCCCAAATTTGCTTCCGCGACCCCTACCGCTCCCGTAGGACTTTTCAGCGCGCAATGGGGATCGGTAGGGACCAATCAGGGATCAGGGTCTAAAACATGTTAAGAAATGTCCTAAACGCGATTCTGGCACTCGATGGCTGCGCTTGCTCGGTACGAACATTAATCTCGTTCGTTTCTCGCCAATTTATCTTGAAGCTGCGTTGAATTCAGAAAAAAACTAGAAAGTTGTGTGATAAAGAAACAAGTTTAAGTGCCGATTGTCACGTGTGTTTTACGACTGCTATTAAATTATATCTCGGTGAAAAATTAATTTCGACACATAAATTAAATGTTCTAAGAAAAAATTAATTAAATGAAAACGTGAAATCTCGTGTAAAATAACAACATATCAGTTCTAAAATTAGTATTATAATAAGAATATATAACGATTTTAAATACAAAAATATCAATACGTACGGTCGAGTCGTATTTCTAAAAAGTGGTTGCAGATGTTTAGCTTTTTTCGTTTAAACATGTTTTTAACCATTTTGTATATAATCTTTGCTTCGAGTCAAGACGTCTTTGCTCAGCAGAATGAAACGGTAACTAAAGCTAAAGTTGGCAGCTGAAAACTCACTTTGAAACGGTTAATATTAGACGCATTTATCGACACGGAATAGCATTGAGTCGGTCTGAAAATACTTTTTTTTGTAACATTAAGTGACGGGACAAACAAGTCATGCGCCTGGTGGTAAGTGACACGCCTGTCCATAACAGGTGCAACGCCATTCAGAGCTTTAAATCGCAACTTACGTCCTCACCCGGAGACATTAGTTGACAAGTCCCATGTGCCAGTGCGGCAGAAATAGGTAAGGTGGCAGTACTTCCTTGGACAAACTCTTTCCCAAGGACCTCTACTGCTACTACTTTTATGTTCCTATCGCCTCATCCGAGTCAGCAACGTATCTGCTTCAAGCGAATTTCCCATCGCGTCGACAGAGAATCGGCTTCATTATAACTGTGAGTAACGTGTAATTCATCAATGAAGTCATTTGATTGTTCCGACGTCGTGATCATCAAATAAGTTTTTCCATTGTGTCAACCGCTAGATTGGTTTACTTCAGCTACTTTCACAGTCTAATGACATACGGCATTTTGCTTTGGGGTAATGCCGCCGACATCAATAGAATCTTTGTCCTGCAGAAACGTGCAGTTAGGGCAATTTACAATCAGGGCCCCAAAGTATCTTTGAGAGATAAGTTTAAGGAAATGAACATTCTTACACTAGCCTCACAGTACATTTATGAAAATGTAATTTATGTTAAAAGGAATAGTAATTTCTTTATGAAAAATAGTGACAGACATAACATTAATACGAGGAATAGAAATAAACTAGCTTTTCTTGATAGTCGTCTTCACAAAGTCAAAAAAACATTTAAGGGGCAATGTATACGCTTCTATAACAAGGTTCCGGTTGATATACAAAATTTGCCTTTCACGAGGTTTAAAACTATAGTGAAACAAAAACTTTATACTAAAGGTTATTATACAACTTCTGCGTACTTGGATGACAAAAATCCGTGGTAGTAACCCGTTTAGCTCATGGAGGTAGTCTCGATCTCTGATGTTTCAAATAAAAAAAAATATTGTAAATGTTATTTACAAAGAGCAACCCCTAGAGTTTCTTGCTCATTCTTCTCAGGGGAATCTGCCTTACGAATGAGCGGTAGAGTTTCACCATTGTGACGATTTCAAGTGTAATAATGCTTACCTATGAAATAAAGATTATTTTGAATTTGAATTTGAACTAATCGTCACTTACTGACTTGCGGGGTATGCGGAGGCGATGAATTTACTGCTACTACCTAACCTAACCAATTTCGCAAGGCAACCGAAAAGATACCGCCTACCTGGGAAGTATGCCTAGCCGTGAAGCTTCTTACAAATTTCCCGGATACCGGGCGGCATTTTTCGCTACCGACTGCGGTGGTAGTAGCTGTAGAGCGCCTTGTGAAAGAGTTCGTCCAATGAAGCACCTACTGCCACCTCACCTATTTCTCCGCCAAGCAGTAATGCGCGCATTACTGCGTTCCGGTTTTGTAGGGTAAGGCTGCTGGTGAAATTATAGACACATGGGACTTGTCAAATTTATATCTCAGGGTATCGGGTGCTGTGGCAGTACCTACCCCTCAGATCTTTGTTATTTAAAGCTCTTAGTGGCATTGGATGGGCATAGCGTGTCGCTTACCACCAGGCGCACTACTTGATCGTCCCGTCACTTAGTATTATATAAAAAAAGCGGAAATCGCGTATGCATATATCTGTATTTGGGTAGGCCCTCAAGTCTATTCCGCGTCGGCATGTCTGACGGGACTCTCTGAGTTCATGTTCGTGGAGAACGTGAGGAGAACTTAGTTTTTAAATCCTCACAACCCGAGGGCTCATGTCTTACTGATCGGTCTTCGCCTACTCGAACATATACATAGTTTCACGTTGGTTTTTTTAAATTATCCGTTTGTGATGTTATACCTGCATGTGGCATTATTGGATACAGCTATGCTTACACAAAAGATGGAAACCATTACGGGTTCCACGAAACACTTCGGAGGTATAAAATTCGTGATTAATCTTACGCTTAGTGTAATAAAGTCACATGTGCAAATAATGCAAACTACATGAAACTATATATATATGTGAAATTGTATAACTGGATGCTGATAAGTAATAATGTGTCAACCAATATGATCATAGTTTTGCGAAGACGATACCTAAAGATTTTTTTCGTTGTTTTTGATCGTTGTGTGCCGAGTTTTCGGCCAAGACAGCCACGGAGTGGAAGCCCCATAACTCAAATCAGAGACTATACGTTGACTTAGACTCCTTTTTAAAAGACTGGCCAGATGTTGCCCAAAAACCGAGAACAATAGGAAAAGAGTGGGGTAGGAAAAATTCCTACAAGTGTAGTAAGTAGTGAATAATAAAATGTATATCTAGTGAACCACTACTGTGAATAACCATTCAGTGGTTATATTATAATGAAATTAATTTTATTGCAAATGTAAATTTTTTTAATGTCCAGGAGTCTATATCAGTGAAGCCAGTGGGGCCGTCCGTGTTGTTTGGCGAAGGTGCCCACTGGGATGCTAGCGCGCAGGCGTTGTTCTTCGTGAGCACCTTAGGCGACACCATCCACAAATACACCCCCCTCACGGAGACGCATACCAGTGCGGAGCTTAGTAAGGCCTATTCTTCATTTTCCAACTCCCTTTGTCAAAAGCCTGTAACTTTAATTAAAAAAAACTGGCCAAGAGTAAGTCGACGGGCTGGTTCCCTAGCGGTTATTTAAAACTATGTACTTATTAAAGCTTTCACTTAATTACTAACGCCACACGTCCGGTATCTTGTTTCTTAACAAAATTATAGAAGCAATGACTGTCAAATAAGTTATAGTCGACCAAATCTAAAGATAATATCAAGTATGAAGTTTCATTCGCGAGATATTCGGACGGAGATTGGGAGTAGACACCCTTGAACAGGTATTAATCTACAAAAGCCTTTCCAAAATGATTAAAATATCATAATATTGGGAAAGAAACTATATTTTTGAGATCCAAATCGCGTATCTACTTATATTTGTTTTTTTTTATAAACAAACCGACGTTACGGGCTAACTCGGTTATCTATCAGTAGTCCGAAACGGCATTTCCCAGAAATAACGTTTGCTCGAATTTTCATAACCTCGAAAGTAATTTGAGGAAAATGTTTTTTCTTTTAAACCTAACTTAACTGAACGTAGTCGTCTTTGTGATAAACATCCAACATATCCTGAAAGAACAATAAATACATATTTTGATCGAAAAATCATATTACAAAATTGAAGACTACCTACGTGTTAGATAAAGATGTATGGAAAGACGACATGGCTCCAGAATCCACACAAATTTGATTCAAAGTGTATTCCATAGCATTTAAGTTTATTTGAAAAGAGCAATCCCTAGAGTTTCTTGCTCGTTCTTCTCAGGGAGGTCAGCGTAGTGAACGAGCAGTAGCTTAACTGTGACGTTTGCAAGTGTAAATTTATTTTACCTATGGAATAAATAATCTTTGACTTTGACTTTGAACGGTTTCGTTATAATTCTGTTTTCGATGTAATGAAAATCCGAACAAACGTTATTTCGGAAAAAAAATTCGAGTCTGGCTAACTCAGATGAATACCAACACAGTCATCAACCAGCAGACTTGACACGGGAGATAATAAAAATCGGTTCTCACTAATCAAAGTATATCGAGAGAAAAACGCCTTGAATTGGAGAAATAGCAAAATCAACCATTAAAGCAATTGCTCCTAAATTAAAGTTAGGCGCTAGTTATAAAAATGAATCTTCATGCGTGAGCAGCCACCCTTCGAGGTGGATGATTTTCTTCAAAATGAAATGGGACCACTATAGAAGTACCCCCTTCCCAACAAAAAAATAATCATGAAAATCAGTTCACAAATTCCGGAGTTATCGCGTAACATACATACAAAAAAAAGAAGAAAAAAAGAACATACAATCGAATTGAGAACCTCCTCCTTTTTTGAAGTCGGTTAAAAACAAACGGAATCACATTTCATCGGTAATTAAATATGAAATACGTAATTTTTCAATTTTCATCCATTATCGCAAAGCAGCAATTTAAAGTGGTCGATTTGAAGTGTAACAAATGACGACACCCGTCAATTTTTTCGAATTTGGGCTGGCCAATCGGAGTGCAGTTGTCACCGTCATGATTTGGCAGAATAGTTTTCAAACAAATTAAATGACTATAGAAATAGACCTTTCATGTCTACAGAAATAGACATGAAAGGTCATTATTATAGTGAGGTCATCGAGTATATGAGCAGAAAGAAGCTCATATACTTGATGACCTCACTAAATCTTTACGAATTAAAAAGAAATTAGAAAATTCCAATGCAACAATCGGGAAAATCTAAGAACTCGATATCATAATGTTGTTCTCCGCAGATGGCATACCAACGTTCATAATCCCAATCGAAGGCCACCCTCAACACTACGTCGTTGGCCTTGACGACCGCGTGGTCGAGATTCAGTGGTCAGGCTTTCCTGACAGCACGGCCAAAGAAGTTAATACTGTGGTCGCAAAAGGCACAGTCGAAAAAGATCAGAAACGGTACGACAAAGGCAAAGCTGATCCCAGAGGACGGGTGTTCGTTGGTAAGTCTCATCTTTATATTACCGACATGAGTTGATGTATTGCTCGCTTATAAATTTCTCGCGGACGTGCAGATGTCCCCAACCACCCCACTCCCCTGCACTAATAAAGCTCGTGTAACTAAGCATAAAAGCCTCGAAGTGTTTTTAAAAAACTTTTTTTTTTTATACCGACCTTAGAAGTTGGTGGAATCGTGGAATCTATTTGCCAAGTTTTATTAAAATCGGTTACCGGAAAGTGCGCAAAACCAGATTCATCCCCCAGTTTACCGCCCTTAGAGGTGAGATATTTTCTTCAAATTTAAATGTAACCAATACTGGTACCCTCCTTCCAAAAAAAGTATTATCTAAATCGGTTCATGAATCTATTTTTTTATAATTCAAATGTAAGTGTGCGTTTGACCTCTATCTCACCTGATGGAAAGTGACGATGAGGTCGACGATGTAGCATGCATACCTAAATATTGCTTATTTACTCTCGCCTTGAAAAGGTCCAAGTTATAACATTCACGGAACAAGTCTGCAGGCAGGGACTTCCACCCCATAGCCATTTGTCATATAAATGTGGAAGCGTAACGCTTCGTGTGAATCTTTGAAATATCCACAACATAGGGGTGGAAGCCAAGCCAACGCCTAGTCCCCTGATGATGGAAAGGGGAAGGCGGAATTAAATCGTGTAATTCCATCGCACGCTCTCCTTGACATATCCATGACATATCATAAATACCGATAAACAGGCAACTTTACGGCGGTGTTCAAGGCTCTGCAGCTTCACGTCTACTAATTCCGAGTCACCTATAAGCCTCTTGGCATGCTGTCAATTGAATCCAAGGTGGCCAGTTGGTATGTAGCAGAGCCATCCCAAAGGTGGCAGCAGTACGTGTACACGACCGGACTTGTGCTTGATACAGCCGAAGCAACTGTCCGGTGTGAAGTAACGCCTCACCTTGGAAAGGATGCCAAGCTTCTTGGCTGCATTTTTGGCCATGGATTCAATGTAGCTGGAGACGGTCGGCTATCGGTATGGATATATCACGAAAAGTCGGAGTCATGTGAAAGGGACTCCGTTTTGTGGAGAATAGACACTCCTGCGTTTTGGTAGCATTAAATTTGACAATATGGTCACCACCGTACGGAATGTTGAGGAACTCTATCTATCTATCTATATCTATCGTCTGATGTTCGGAAGAGTAGTCTTGTAAGACCACTCAAGCTCCAAAAATCCGAGATCCAATTGCAAAGGACAGTGGGAAGCCCATAACATGGAAGCTTACTTAAAAAGCTTGCGTGCTAGACCCGTCAAAGGCTATTGAAATGTCCAAAGACAATGCAAGTGCTTCGCTTTCACGTCAAGATTCCTCAGAGTTTTAAGTACCTCTTTTTGGCGTATGCGAACTGGCGCCATAGTGCAGCCAGCCTGAGGAAATGTAGGTGGTAGGTTCCCTGCGGCATCTAGACGGGAACTCTCTGAAAAGAGTGAGGCAAAGAGATTCGCCTTCTCTTCTACAGTATGGGCCAGCGTACAATCCGGCCTCAGTAGAGGTGGCAAAGATGGGTGACAAAAGTAACTTTAGACCGGTTTGGCCAGGGACCAAAAGGATTTGATACTTGCTGGATAAGAGGCAAGCTTGCCCCCTATGCGATGCACTTGGCCGAACTTGGCCCTACATAACACGCTTTTGCACTTATTGGCGGCTATATTCAAAGCTTTCTTCAGATTCCGAGTACTCGGAGCTTTACGCAATAGAGCATCTGCCCATGCTTGGTACGCGGACTGCTTTTGTGCTTCAGCACGACTGACCTGTGCTCCAGAGCATACCCGGGGTAGCTGAGGTACGCCGTGTCAATCGGACATCTGATCTGCGTCTCGGCGACGAACAGCAGCTGCAGTTTATCGGTTTAAAGATGATGGTGGCCCGAATCGAGATTTGAGTGCAGACCTCGGATGTTAGTGAAGTGCACTTTTAATGGGAGGCCGTGCAACCGCTGTGTAAACTTGTTTCTGTTTCTGCTTTTCATTTCATTGTTTTAGGGAAGTGAATAGGCAAGAGGAAGGTAGTTGAACGAGGCACTGCGTTGTGTTCAACCAAGCAGCAAAGCTCACACTGCCACACGAGGGTACAATCGGTTTGCAGACCGCGGGGACGTCCGAACCCCCCCGGAGGTGGCCTCCTGGTCCTCCGTTCCGGTCGCCAACCGGCCAGGTGGAGCATTCCGGAATTTTTCGTTGGGTTGGGCTTGGGTTGGGCGGGGCAGCCTTTCACGGGTGGCTTTCCCGCTACTTGGGCCCCCAACATTCCACGGTCGGCCAGCGGTGCACCGTGCTTCGGATCCCCCTAGCCTCCAGAACCGAGTGCTCCGTGTGGCAGTACAAGCAGCTACAACTCGTCTTCAGACGCAATGCAGCTGTTCAAACACGACCTCCTAATGGCAACTCCCGAACACGTGTCGGAACACGGTGAAAACCATTTGGCGACTCGACTGCGTCGGGAGGGTGGTGACTAGACACGGCCGAAACCTACCACCAGTAGTTGTTGCACTTTAGCACCACCCCACGTGTCACATGTAGGGTCTTGAGGGTAAACCTACGGAAGCGAACAACATCAACCCCCAAATCGCGAGAGTTATCGCTTAGCAAATAAAAAAAACAGACGAATTGAGAACCTCCTCATTTTTTTGTAGTTGGTTAAAAACACAATTTTCCCGAACATGATTATGGTTCGGGAAAAACTGGAAATCTTCATTATTCAATATTGAACTGCGCTACTTATTCTAAGATGTTTAACTTATGTCTAAAGAAGACTACTGAATTGAAGAAATAATAGTGCTAACTGTAGTCATTTATACAACAGGGCTATGATGTAACCGTACATTAAGGTAATGTTGATGTTTTTTTTCTATCTTTTTTTATCTCTTTATATTAATGTAATTTTTTCTGTCTTTTTGTCAGATGACAACGGACATTTTTGTTTGCTTAGCTATCAATTCTTGTAACAATCAAGCTTGACACTTTGTACTTTGGGCCGTTCTTATCATAATCGGCATAGATTTGGATTTAAATCTTAAGTGTCAAGCTTGACGTGCTCTTGACCCTGTACTAAATTATAATAGGTACATGTATGGGAGCATTGAATAAAATATGTTATTAAACGGTATCGAAATTATTTTTTTATTTTTAAGGTGCAATGCCCATAGATATCGACATCGATGAGACGTCTCGGAACGGTTCTTTATACCGCATAGATGCCGACGGCTCTTTGCACCAAGTCATCTCCGCCGTAGACATGACAAATGGCCTTAGCTGGGACGTTAAAGAGATGGCTTTCTACTTCGCGGACTCCTTCCAGAACAAAATATGGAGATACGATTACGATATCGACACGGGAGATATTTGTAAGTTTTTAGGTATATCCTAACCCTGGCTATATACTCGATGCCTAACCTACATAAACATAATTTGACAAGTCCCTGTGCCTGTCTTTTCACCAGCACCCTTATCCTTCTAATCCGTGACGCAAACGGACAAATATCAGACAATGAAAGCTTAAAACATAATTTGTAGACCTTTTTCAATTATAAAGTACCTAAAGTATAATCATAGATTGTCATATAATTATTCCTAGTAATTCTGTTTTTGTGTCTACTTAACGATTATTGAGACACGAATATTTTATGGGAACAGTGATTAAATCTAATCATCGTAGCCATGGATACGATAATTAGAAAGTTGAAACTTTTTTAAGAAAAACCTACTATTTCTGACACAACTGAATCCATGGCTTCCATAAAATATTTGTGTCTTAATAACTGGAAAACTGTTTTGTCTATTCTGATGCCATTTAGACATATTGATAGTTTAACTTAAAGTTGTTCATATTTCAATGTTATTGGGTATAGTAAACGAGAAAAAACAATGGCTACGGTATAATTACCTAATCGCTGAGAACACCGAAATGGCTACGACTACGGTTAATTAGGTTGAGAACCCCGAAATGGCTACGGTTAATTAAGCTGAGAACACCGAAATGGCTACGGTTAATTAGGCTGAGAACACGCATTGTAAGAATGGCCGTTACGAGGTTTACGAATTTAGCTGACGGTCTGTATTTTTATGATGCCGATCGGGATTTTCTACTTGTAACAGGAATGATATAGAAAATTCTAGTCATCAACATTCTTAGTTTTTTCTATTTACATTAACACTCGTCCTCTATGTGGAGATTGTCCATTGGGGACGGGCCAGAGTCCGCCACGAGGACCCAGAGTGGCTTGTAGACTTCTCACGTTTTCCAAATGTTGTGAACCTTCTTCGGCATGCAGGTTTCATCATGACGTTTCCGTTCACTTAGTTTATTTTCCCTAGCGAGACGTTTTACTACTAAACATTAACTACGAATTTACCTAATTTAGACATTAAAATTACACAGGGATTCGAACCATTAACCTCTCATTGTGAAGTAAACTACCGCTGCTCTTCTTATTCTAACGTAACGGTTCAATACGCGCCGACATTAATAAGCTTGATCAGCCGAGATACACTCGGGATCAATAGTGGGAGAGATTTATTTCAATTTAGAAGATATAATGAAATTACTGATTTATTAAATGTCCCTACGAAGTGTGTAGTAAAACTTTTTTGCGGTTTCCGACATTCCTAGTAACTCTGAAATTAATTGAGTTGGTCCTTTTCGATCTGGATCGAACCGCACGTAAATTGCATTTTATCTTGATGAATGTACCATTTTTTGGATATCTGTATCTAGGTGCCAGTCAGAAATACCTTCAAAATTCATAGACGACTGATGTCCGTGAACCATTTTTCTGTACTTGTGTGACGATGCGACTTCCTCCATCGTCATCCCACCTTTTAATCACCGTTTTCTCTTTTTCCTGGCCTCGAATTTCGAATCGTTTTCGCAGGGAGTGACGATGGAACAAAACAAAATCAGAATGGCGAGACAAAAGAAATTATTAAAGACAATTCAAAATTTAAAATGGCCGAATGGCCAGGAACCAGCGAAAAGACGATAAAAAGGTGAATGACGTCATATCATCACAATCATTCTTCCTTTGATTCGTTCCGTCGTCATTCCTATCAAAATTCCCGAGGAGAAAAGACATGTCCTTCAGTCATGTAAACCTAAGTGCTTATAAAACAGCAATATATCACATACGAATACAGACCCTTTTGGAATAAGTTCACTTACATTTATGTCTAATCTTTATGGAGTGTTTTTAGTTTTTATGTTATTGTATCTGTTTTTATAACATTCTTTTTGTTACAGCCTACCATTCTTTTCCATTTCCTTCACTTCACTTCTTTTCCCTACTTCGTTATACCTTCAACAATAAAATACATGTACACTGAGCGTTTCTGTCATTACTGACATGTCTCGTGCTCTTCTTCTTCCTTCTCTTCGCCGTTTTCAACCTCTAAGGTGTAGGTCTCCTTCAATTTTTGCCATCTTTCCCGGTCTTGAGCAGTATCTAACCACTTTGTTCCCGCCAATCCTTTGATATAGTCGTACACATTTGTGGTCTTCCTCTTGGGCGTTTCTCACCCCACGGTTTCAGGACCCTTTCTTGGGGGTATAACCAACCCACTCCCATCTTAATTTCGCAACCCGTTTAGTAACTCTCTTTACTTTGCTCTCTGACCCGTTTGTTTCTTTTACGGTCTCTCAGCGTAACTCCTACCAGTTTTCTTTCGATTGCTGTTTGAGCTACCTGAAGTTTGTGGAGGATCTCCTTAGAAACCCAGGTCTCAGCTTCATACGTAAGCACCGGCAAAATACACTGGTCGTGAATGCGAGCTTTAAACGCGAATTAGAGTTTTTGAAGTAATCGGCCCACTTATGCGTATGTCAATATCATGGCATATTGTGTCGTAGTTATTTTTATACATGCGTACATGCTGTTACTCCTGCATTTTACTAATGGATGGAACAGTCATGTGCTTGTGGTGGTAAACAACACCCTTACTCATGGCAGTTACAGTACCAGTCAGAGATTTAAATCGTAAAGACCTGCGGGGGACACTGCCCTGCACCTGTTACCACTTAGCAGTAGAGCTCCTTGTGAACGAGTTGCATGTGGGACTTGTCAACTTATATCTCAGGGTGACGGGCGCAGTGACGGTACCCTTCAGATCTTTGCGGTTTAAAGCTCTTAGTGACACTGCAACCGTTATGGATAGGCGTGTAACTTATACCATCAGGCGCACGACTGGTTCGCCCCGTTATTTAATACTATAAAAAACAAAAAATGCCCTGAGAAGTAAAATTGACAAATCCCATGTACCTGAAGATTCACCAGCGCCTTTACCCGTCAAAACGGGAACGCAATAGGCAACCCTCACATTAGTGCTAAACGGGAGAAATTGGAATGGCGGCATTAAGTATTTCCCTGGACGAACTTTCACAAGGAGCTCTACCACCACTGCTTCCCCCATTTTATCAGTAGGCACTTTTAGACGGCTTTAAGGACGCCTCAACCGAATAAGATACTTAGTCATGTATGTGTTCAATGTGCTTGCAGCGAATCCACGCTCGGTATTCGAGCTAAGCGAGCACGGGCTGGCGGGCATCGTGGACGCGATGACAATTGATATCGACGGCAACCTCTGGGTCGCCAATTTCGATGGATACCAGGTACCTTGATACCCTTGTACAGAATTAGATTTGTTATTACATACCAGTATAGACAGACACGCTAGACTTTACGTACGCTCTAACTCCATCTAGGACGTCACTAGTTGACGTCTTTAGCGTCACTAGTTTGTCCCTGTACAGTAACAAAATAATCAGTCGCACCCTCGGTAGCGACCTTTATACATATTATACCTTTTAACTACATGACAGCTTCAAATCTATTTTGCTCAAAATCCCGTAACTAATAACGTTCATCATAAATATGGTGAAACTGTTATTAACTTAGTAACTTAGCCACTTTCAGTTAAATTCGAAACTTGGAATTTGGCGTGGAGTTATATAATTTTGTATTAGTTCCGTTCCACGTAATAATCATTGTAATATCATTACGATATTTACGGTAATGTTGTTAAGTATAAATAAATGGTTCTTATGTGAAAGCTGGCCAAGTTCTAGATTTTTCAGTAAGCAAGCAACAATTTAACTTTTTAAACTAAAATAAGCGCAGACAAAGGTGATTTACAGCGAAAATTAAAAGTATTTAAAGAGATAGTGGACGATTCTGAACTTGGCGCCTTTTTCACGCACATATTTTAATGAGATTATGTATTAATTTCACAATCAATACAATTGTGTAACAAAGTGAAACCTGTAATTACCACATCAACTCAACTCTTATTGGCTATGGCTTACATGTTTAGTCATTGTTACTGTTAGTCTAAGCCTTAATGAAGAAATAAATAAATTAATTAATTCATTTATGTCAGGCCCGGCTCAGATAAGTGATACAACAAAGTTCGGATTCTGCAACTACGGAAGTTCCGCACGCTTTTTCACATCTGTTACCGTTTCTGCTTCCGCAACTTTTATAACAAAACTTTATCAGAAGTTTATAACGCTCGCGATAGATCAGGCGCGCGCGTATAGCATGGCGGTGGGGCGCGTGGGTCTTAGCAATTTTGCAACTATGAAACTAAACACAAGCCATGTTTGGAACTATTTCGTTAAGATCTTTGTAGTTTTTACACTTCCGCTTCCGCTTTCGTTTTCGCAAAGATTTACTTTTCACATCTGTTTCCGTTATGACACTTCCGTTGCACTGTTATCAAATATCTGAACTGGGCCATAAAACTTGTTAAAATCTGTAAAATCAGTAAACTTGTCATTACTTTGTGTAGGTACTGAAAATAGACCCTCGCAGAAATCAGCTTCTCCAAAAGGTATCGGTCCCTGGTAGGCAAATAACGTCTTGCACCTTCGGAGGTCCTAACTCGGACATCCTCTACATGACTTCAATAGCGAAGAACAAGCAGGGGCCGCAACCGCCACCACATGGCTCCCTATATGCCATCACCGGCTTGGGGGTGAAGGGCTACACCAATGTTAGCGCTAAAATTAACATGAAACTCGTTGCAAAGCTAGACGACGACGACAAATTTTAAGTAGAAGTACCAAGTTTTATCATAATGTCATAAGTATAATATTTAATCTAACGTTTTTGAATACTGCGCGATGAACGCACCCCTCATGGAAGCATGACATAAGTGGAGTTACGTCAAACATGTGTATTGCTCTATTAGATACAGAAAAATATAACCCACATCCTCTCCAATTCTTGTAATTCTATCGACTAATATTGTAAATTGTAAAATAATAAATAATAATAAAAAAAAAATAAAACTTCGCTTGTGCCATTTTTCTTTCTACGTGTTTAAAATAGAGTACCATAAAGTAAAGATTCTACGAAAATAATTTATTACAAGCAGTTACAAACGCAATTCCAAAATTATTTTCGGCAAATAATAACTATAGTAAAACTTTAAATATGCTTGTATTGTTTAAGAAGATTTGTATAGAGGTAGTAAAAAACTCGTAACACCACCACACTAAATCAAAGCAAATTCTTGGAGGCTGGATAACTGTACGGAGATTGCCTTGAACGCTGACGCGTTGATTGTACATGTTTATTTCTATGCGAACAATTTTCAATCGGCAGACCGCTTATTTAATTACTCCGATTAATTGGAGAAATATTTCCGTGTATTGAAAACCCAAAGTGAGTTCTCGTGCAAAGCGTTGGTAAATACCTATAATTATCATATTACATATCTACAAATTACATACTTATAACCATTGACTTACAAATAAATGGACGACGGGTCTAATATAAAAACCACGAAAAAAATGTCCCAAGTTAACCTATTTAAACGTAGTGACATGTAAAGGAATATGAAAAAGCTAAAACGTTGAATTTAAATTGTAATGTCATCGCAGTACTGTCTAATTCTGCTTGCTTCGCTGTCAATCGAACAAACGAAGACTAAAGCGTGAATGAAGCTCTGCATACGATTTTAACGCCCTATAAGTTCGGACACTTTTTAGCGCGGACCCGACGTCCACATAATTGTAAGTCAATGCTTATAACTGCCCAAGTGGCCGAACGGTTATCGTGCCGGACTGTCACGCAGAGGCCCCAGGTTCGATTCCCGGGCCGGGCGTGAGATAGGGTGTAATTTGTGGTTGTCTATGTGTGTGTCCATGGCACCCGCGACACAGGGTTTAATACGGGGCCATGTTGAGTGTTTGCGTTATTATTTCACATAATGCGCTAAAACAAATTTTCTTTAATATAGCCCTCAAATTAAAAATGTTTGTTTTTCGACGCTGCAGTGCTGGAGCACCGCAAACATAATAAACCAAATTGACTCATCCGTAGAACAAAGACCTGTGACCAAGACAGCTTATCCACAGGACATTGTGTATTTCACTCTTTGTTTTTCGCTGTGGACATCAGATAGATCGTTGTTCCATTTTACATTTCCGAAACGAAATAATACGTAAACATTCTGAAAACACCTATACATAGATCTTAGTTTGAATAACGAGATTATGTACTTACCTATCCTCTTTTTGCTATATATTCACATCGGGCTCTATTCTTCGGATGAGTCATATCAATAAATCTATATAATATATAGGTAGATAGGTACACATAACCAAATTAGTATATTGGATAAAAGTGTTAAAAACAGCTTTCGTTCACCAAATTATTAAGGATAGTTTATAGAGATCATTTTACAAGTAATTCAACAGCTAAAGTAAATTTTAAGTTTTCTTAATAAATGGTGTCAATTTAGTCTTAGATCAAAAACGTTTCAGTTCTCTGTTGCAATTGTATTTAGTTGTATCAAATAAAATCATGGTTAAATGATAAATACAAAAATATTTTGATCTTTTTATTTTAAACAATTTTACCAATTAATGTCAAACACATATACATATATATAATAATAAAAATAAATGTAACTCGCAAATCAAAATAACATAAACGTCGTCAAAGTTTCAAATCAAATATCTGTATATCAAAATAGATGTATATAAATTTGACGAACTTGGTGTCCTAATGGTAAAACTTTTTGGACGCAAACATTGTGGGTGCTGGATGTGGAGGTTCCGGATTCGATTCCCGGTAGGACCAATTTGAGAAATGAACTTTTCAAAATTGGTGCTGGTCTGGGTGTTCTGGGAAGTGCCCTAGAGTGAATTATATTGCACTGGCACTTTATGTCACAAATAAAAGTTTAACAATCTCTGACGCACAGAAAGTAGTTATCATTTATTATTTTCTTATTAATATTGTACACATTGCGAATGTTGTTTGAATTAAAATTAAATGAATAAATAAATAGTAAATAAAATTTCTAGTTTAAATTTCAAGATTTTACTTTTTAATTTTATACGAGAAACCCTTTGTTACCCGTGGAACTACCTCCAGAACTACTAGTAGTTACACGACTACATTTTATATAGCTATACATTTTATCAGAAGACTCCATTTCTATTTCTCGTAATAAAATTAAAAAACGAATTTTTATTTTAGGCAAATAATGCGAAAGATAATAAATAAAGTATAATTCTGTAACAAATTAAAGATAACAAAATGGTTACCAAATTATCTTAATTAATTATGAAATAATCATTCATTCTATTACGTTGTTTTCCCTAAATCCGAAAAATATCTTGGAGACAATTTTAAATAGAAGGTAGGGTAGTTTGAACTCCCTACCGACGTGCCCTGCAAAACTATCTATTTTTACCTAGTCTTCCCTGAGGGATACTTATTCCAAATAACTTTAAGAGCATTTAGGTTTTTGCCAACACTGTGTTTGAACACTGAATATAAATTGTCCTTGTCCATATCCACAACAACTTTTTAAGAGTATCTTTGCTACTTGAGTGTGTAATCTATTTCATAGCAAGCAAGTACGTACTTGTAAATACAATTGCCCTCTTGTAATTTATCTTTTATGTAATACAAAAGATAAGTCAAAAGAAAAAAAGACAAGTTAAAAGAGATTTATACTATTCATTTTAAATTCGTGGTAAATAAATCATTTCAAGAACAGGGGCAAAAGAGCTATGGAACAATCCAAAATTTAAATTTAAATACGAGTGGCCAGGAACCGGAGAAAGGCGATAAAAAGGTGGGATGACGACGTAAGGAGGTCACACCGTCACAAACGTACCCGGCCAACGGCCTTAGGAGGCTCATTATGGATGGATGGTGTGTAACCCTGTATCCCCTGGAAACTTGCACGAGCTAATTTTATTACTTAAATCAAATGTGTTAAATGAATTTTTATTAATTATATCACCTTTACATCAAGATGGTTTTTTATTTTATTCATTCATTGAGTCGTCATTATTTTTTGTTGACATCAATGATTCATTACCGTTGTGGTACATAATTCCACAGTCGGTATGTTAGTCATACGGTGGCGGTTATCTGCGGCTTTTACATGGCAGGGGTGTTTTCGTAATGTTGAACAAGTTTTGTTTGTTATTTTAAACATCTCCAAAACTGAATTCCTTGTTTCTGTAAAACCTTAGCTCCTAAACACAGGGAGACACCACCTGTCAGAGCCCATACGTATGCACCTCATACGGATTTTGCATTAGGTGCGCAGTAGGCCAATGGTCATTGCAAGCAAATTCATATTTAGAAGAATACAAGATATTTATTCGCTTAAAAATGCAGTTAACAATGCAGGACTTGTATGGACTTATTATATTAATTAGATCGTATATTTCAATCAAAACTTGGCATGCGAATATTTCATGCGAATATATACAATACTTATTTCACTTTAGACGTAGCATGCAATAAAGTTAAATTAAAACAGTAGCATAAGCAAACTACGACAATTGGAATTTAACCAGAAAACAAGAAGTAAAAAAAATGTAGCATACAATCATTGATTTACAAATAAATGGACGACGGGTCTAATACAAAAACCACGAAAAAAATGTCCCAAGTCAACCTATTTAAACGTAGTGATATGTAAAGGAATATGAAAAAGCTAAAACGTTGAATTTAAATTGTAATGTGCAGTACTGTCTAATTTTGCTTGTTTCGCTGTCAGTCGAACAAATGAAGGCTAGAGCGTGAATGACGCTCTGTATACGATTTTAACGCCCTATAAGTTCGAACGCTTTTTAGCGCGGACCCAACGTCCATATAATTGTAAGTCAATGCATACAATAGTTAAATTTTACATTTTATGTTATGAAGTAAAAAAAATCATTAATATTGTAATAACACTGAGTAACAAACAAATTATGCAATTTCATTTTAAATTGTCAACAATTTAATTCTTTAGCAGCATCCGGCAATTTATTAAATAATTTGGGTGCTAATACGAACATCGTTCTACCGTAAAATTCAAAATTAAGGCGTTGTTTGGGCCGTATTTCTATTTTATTCCTTGTGTTTCTAGGATATCTAGTTTTGACTATAATCAAAGTTGCTAGATTTTGTTTCACATAAACACAGGCTTCGTAAATATACATCGAAGGTAGGGTTAATATCTTCAGTTTCCTAAAGTAAGGTACACAACTCTCTCGGTGACCCACACCAAACATGGCTCTGACACATTTCTTCTGGGTTTTAAATAGTGGCTTAATATGTGTTGCAGCAGCATTTCCCCAAAGTAATACATATCGCCAACTAGAGGCTACATAAGCGTGATAAGAACAAAGAGCAGTTTTTTGTGATGTTATTTTAGTCAGATTTTTTTAGAACATATACTTTATTTACTAAGTTTAGTATTTAAGTTATTGATATGTTACCAGTTCAGTGACTATTAAGAGTAACGACCAAAAATTTTGTTTCATCAACTTGAGCAACCTTCTGTGCAACGTAATTTATAGTTAAATTTATTGGTCGTGTTTGTGGCACGTAGAATTGCTTATAAGTAGTGTTATCCAAATTTACTACGAGATTATTTCATTGTAACCATTTTATAGCGGCATCTTTTGTTTGGCACCTCTTTTGTTTAGAGATTAGATCAACCACAGACCACATTTTTTGTTCCATACGCCATTTATATGTGTTCATAGAGAAGAGCCGAGAGACGTGAGCCAGGATGCACAAGGTGATTATACATTATGAAACTCCTCAAAGGAGCGTAGTAGCAGTAGAGCTCCTTTCTTGTCCAGGAAAGTTCTGCCATCATACCTATTTGTGCCGCCAGCGGTTATGTGGTATTAATTACTGCGTTCCGGTTTTGGAGGGTAAGGCTCATTACACATGACGCTGCGGGACGGCTTTCTTGTGGAGTCAAAGTTACAAAATGTCGAGCACTGCAAAGCCGACTATTTCATAGAAAGCCAGTGTTTCCCATTGGCTATTCCGTTCGGACCGAGAATGCAAAAGGCAGAACGTCTTTCCGCTCTTATTACTGCCTGTGTCCAAGCGGTTACCAAGCTGATTTGCCTCGCAAATAAATATTTGTATGGGCTAAAATTATTTTTCTCGTGAGTTTGCATTGTGGCCTACACGACACAGGGTTTTCCTAGTGCGGGGCTATGAGTGCGTGCGTTATTTATTTAATTACATAACCATAAAGCTTTTTTGACCGGTTAATGTGACTCCGTGTCGATAAGTGTAGTGGCTCCCTTAAAGTCCCTTTGTTGAAGCCAAGGTTCGTTTAATATATCTCAGCTACACGCCACAAATTCGCATCGTTTGCACGAATTCATGGCCCTAGTATTTTTCTTAAAACCATTATAAAATATTGAAACATGTTTAAAATTGTATGATCATATATTTTAAAATTAGTAAATATTCATATATGATTAACTTTTTGTATAAAACGTGTAAGTTATTTATATAAACACCTAAGTCAAATAAAAAATAAAACATTCTTCTTCGCGTGTCGACATTGACGTTTATATTTGTGAGGCCCGCAGTACTCTTGCCGGTCCCTAACTATCATAAAATGTAGATATTTAATACAATAGAAATAACTTATAAAACCGTAACCAAGTTTTAGAATATTAAAATTGTCAAATGATTTCAGCTACACATCATTAGGGTAAGTTCCGATAAGTCGAATACGTTAACTAACCTTTTAAAAGAGAATTTTGAGCTCTATCTTATGCTATTTAAAACGGATATTTGGCCGAATTAGGGGACCACTCGCGATTTTCATTACTACGCCATTTTCATCAACTGGTGCCACTTGTCACTTGGCCGCATTTGAGTTAATGGACGGCAGTACTCTGCGACTGACACTGCATTATTACTGGTGTTCTACAGCTCCTTGTGTGTGCAGGCACGATAAAAGATGTGCCACATTCTGAGGAGAGACACCACAAATACATGGGCTCTCAGAGCTATAATTCCACCTGTGGATGCTCTCCTTGCTTCGGTCGACTTGGGTTCGCTGTCTATTTAAAGAATTCCAAGTGCGCCAAGGTCGATTATGCCCGGGAGGGAGGTGCTTTGACAACGGAATGAGTGATGCCGTGAGATATCTCTACTTCCAGAGATATATATAAGGATTTGGTTACTTTCCCCATCCAGAGGGAATACGTCTTTAATGAATCTATGCTGACTCTTTAGCCTCTGGATTACCGGCACGTGATAGTGTAAGGGGTGTCGCGGTAAAACATAAACAAATTCTGATTGTTTTTTATTAGTTGTTTATTTTGTACA
This sequence comes from Hyposmocoma kahamanoa, assembly GCF_003589595.1. Lineage (NCBI taxonomy): Eukaryota > Metazoa > Arthropoda > Insecta > Lepidoptera > Cosmopterigidae > Hyposmocoma > Hyposmocoma kahamanoa. The sequence continues at coordinate 703,181 of NW_020653850.1, forward strand.
AATAATTTTCTATATAGATACATAAAGGGATTTTTGCCTGTTTGTCATTTTATTTAATCACAACTCACGTAATGTTCAAAACACTGCTTCGTTTAATTATAAGCACGTACAATTCATTCTTACAACTAAGCCATAGCCGAATAGAAATAATATAAAATGGTTGTAATAAAATTGTAACATTTTACTAATTATAAAACTTAGAAACGGCGTAATCAGATGATGCGACTTTCATGCCATGTAATAAGGCCTACTGAATACTGTAATGTTAAACAACGACTACTACATCTACTTATTTATACGTATATATGAAAGGGCTTATTTACGCAACTCCTTTTAATGATATAAAGGTACAAGGCTAAATTCGGCCTGTCATCCAAGATGGTTAGGCTCATGGGCAGATGGAGAGACTGACAGCAGTACCGAGCTATAGGAGAGGTCAATGTCCAACGGTGGACTAGCCTGTGTGGTGCCAGTCATAGCTTGACCACCTTAGTAAAGGCTGACGAGATAACTTGGTTCAGAGGTAAAATAAAATTACATTTGGTAACGTCATTTTTAACGCTAGTTCACTATGCTGATCTCCATGAGAAGAATGAGCAAGAAACTCTAGGGATTGCTCATTTCAAATAAACTTAAAAGCTATAGAATACATTTTGAATCATATTTGTGTGAAATTAATATTTTGGTTCAAACTACTAGCGCCATCAATTCAAATTACTCTTCAGCCTTTGGAATATAAATATTTAAAGTTTAAAATTGACATTAGGGTGTCCCTTGACCCCTAATCCGGTGACCATGAAGGTGGCTCCGCAGGGTGGCTTCTGCTCGCCGTCAATGTTCAAGCTAGCCGTCGTCACGAACAGAATGTCATAGTTCGGCCCGCCGAACGTCGCTGAGGTTACCTGGAATTGTTTTAATACTTCAATGTGGTCCAGAAAGAACGTAAGTGGGTCATGGTCTGAAATCAACTGTGCCATTTTTTATTTTTTGAGAAAATTAGAATGATTTTCAGTCAGCCAATCATCGAGTATTTAAGCGGAAATCTTAGATTATGGAAACCAATTCCATCCTCTGAGGCAGAAATAGAGACGAAATGTCATTTCATTTGTTTGAAAACTATTCTGCCATATCATTACTGTGACAACTGCGCTCCGATTGGCCAGCCCGAGTTCGAAACAATTGACGGGTGTCGTCAATGGGTGTCGTCGATTGTTTCACTTCAACTCGACCAGTTACTATAACGGACAAAAATTGCAAAATTACATATTTAATACTTAGAATAATAACGCATAGAAAGATAGTTTCATATCAAACGAACTGTCACAAGTGAGGCAAAAATCAAATTCATGTAGGCTAGTTTTAGTAGTAGGTTAATTTTCGGTTTTAGCCATTGACTTTATTAAGTCAATGGTTTTAGTGAATATTTATATAAAAATACAAGTTGAAACGCGTTACTTCCTTGTGGAATGTGATGTTAGTATCTATTTTATGTTTGTCTGACGTATTTTTACACTCATTTACCGCACATTTCGTCATTTTTAGCTAAAATTCTTGATCTGTTCGCGGTGCAAGTTGACCTTGAGCACCCAAGGCCCGCCCGCTCGTGTAGGCCCTTTTGGCGCGCTTCAATTTGCCTCACTTAGCGTGTGCGGACTAGGTTTCTATGCGTTATTATTCTAAGATTTAATATTTAAGTACCGATGAAGATTGATTCCGTTTGTTTTATAATTAGATGTTTTGCTGTTTTTCCCCACACCACCGAATGGAACAGCACGCCATTGTTAGAGATATTATCATTATTACAATAACTACAGAATATTTTTGGAATATATGTAGACGTACACACAGGTCACTTATTGGTGCTGCCTATATTTCAGTGCAAACGAGATTTGATATTTATAAGTGATGTATCACTCATGAGTAACCAGGAATGTATGTCCCTTATTTCGTCTCTATTTCTGGTTATATACTCGATGGTGCCAGTAAAACACTCTTCTATGTTTGGATCGACTAAATCCACTACGTTTTTGCGACACGGACCGACTAGATCACAACTTTGTTTAGTACAATCAGATTTCAGCCAAGTGATGTGGTTTTCAAGATTGAAGAATCGTGCTGCCATAATAAGCTTATATCAGCGTGAAGAGTGAAACATACATGTAACTTCAAAATGGCGGATCAATTAAACCTACTTTTTTGGTTTACCTAACTAATTACAAAATTCGATTGTGGTAACGGTAGCTTTGTCCGTCGTACTGTCTATGAGATGACTGCTAGAGGAAAAGAATCGGAAATACGAGTGTATAGTCCCTTTTAAGGACCTGTTACAATGCTGTGGTTCATTATTGCTCTATCACAATGCGAAGACCACGAGGTTTTCTGCACCTAGACAAATAAATAAAGGCAATCAAACCTGTTTAGCCGGAATGGGCACTTTCTGCAGCAGCGTGTCGGTGCGAGGATCGATGTGGAGAATGCATGAGCCGTTGAAGACAGCCACCCAAAGATTGCCGTCTGTATCGATGGTGGTGCCATCCGGAACGCCCTCTGTGATGCCGTGCTTCTTGAAGTCGAAGAAGTACTTCAACTTGGCTGCAATAACAAACGAATAGACCCCGTCTAACAACCGTTCCTTTAAAACCTAACTGAAAATCAGTGCAGGTAACGCGTAGCGTTTTCCAGTAAATACTAAGTTAGTGACACCTTTGTTATCGCAGCTGGCAGCACACAAACTAAATTTATATATATAATTCTTTACACTTAAGCGTGAAAGTGTTAAGCGTGAGTCGGGACCGTTGCGGCGGGTGTAATTCCGTGTATTTATATGAACGACAACATACCGAGCGCGAACGCGAGACGTGCATACGCGAAATTATAACTTTTTTTATGAAAAAAAAAACTGACGTTACAAAAGTTTGTGGAATGACATCTATTTACCAAGGTTTATTGAAATCGGTTACCGGAAAGTGCGCGACATCGGATTCATTCCCTAGTTTACCACCCTTAGAGGTAGAATATTTTCTTCAAATTTAAGTGGAACCAATACTGAGGTACCCTCTTTCCAACAAAAAATAATACCGAAAGAATAAGAACGCGTAACATTCACACAAAAAAAATTACAGTCGGTTCAAAATAGTTTAATTTCCTGTGTATAACAATCGCAAAAATTTTTTTTATCAAACCTTTCAATTGTGATAAAATCGTGATCATGAGACAGGTCCCGTGGTAAAGGGCCCGAAACGTTGGTTTATTTGAAAAACAAACATGCGGGATTTAGATGCCAAAAATTTGCTCCACCTCCAATATAAATTTAAACTTTTTATAACTTAAATTTTAATATGAATATTCGAAAACATACCGACACCTTTCTTAGTTTGTACTGTAAAGTGCAGACTTTAACTTGAGCAATAGTTATTTAAAAACACCATAGACTGTAATCCCTAAAAGTAAAACCTAAAAAAGCCAAACGGATCACTCATGGCTTTCTGCCGTCTAAATAGGCAAGCAGAATTTGTTGAATAAACTACTGCATGAAGTTTTGTGCTTATAACCAGCTCGTTAAAGGTCGTATTCTAGAACTCTACTCAATGCTCAAGTCAGGACTTGAGTATGGTTTAAAGCACTCGAAATCATACTCAAGTCCCTGCCATTAGGGTCGTATTTCCAGTGCTTGAAATCATACTCAAGTCTGCTCAAATCCTGACTTGAGCATTGAGTACAGTTCTGGAATACGACCCTAAGAATGAAATAAAGAGGTATACTCACAGATGTTCCCAGTTTCCACATCATAATCGTATCTCCTAATACAATGTTCAAGCGAGTCTGAATAATAAAAGGCCTTTTCCTTCAAGTCCCACGCGAGGCCGTTCGATATGCTGATCTTGTCTGCCACTTGCGTGATCTTGGTGCCGTCCAGGCGATACAACGCGCCTTGCTCGTGGAGGACGTCGCCGCGGGGGTCCTCGTGGCCCATTGTGCCTGATGATGAATGTAGGTGATCAATGGCGATCTCCGTGGTCGATTGGCTAGCGCACCGGTTTTCATGGTGTCGCTTTCTCCGAGGTCCCGGGTTCGATCTAACTTTTCTATATTGTTTCGGATCTTTTTTTTTTTTATACATGACAGGCAAGTGACTTCACTCCACCTGATTTTATGGGGAAAGTGGTATCCAAACGCGAAGGAACCTAGTGCAGCGATGGAACCCTCACTGCACTAGCCACCTCCACCCTGCCTGCCTACAATATGCCTGGTGGATATTGTAAATATAAATCTGGTGGATAAGTCTGTGCAAACGTGCTAATATGAGGTCAGGACCTATCAGGACTGAGAAGATAACAGTAGAGCTCCTTATGAAACAGTATTTCAGAAACAGAATTACTGCCACCTTAGTATTTCTGCCGCCAAGCAGTAATGTGAGTTTTGAAGGGTAGTGGTGATGGAGAAATTACAGGCACATGGGACTTGTATACTTGGTATTATAAAAAGAAAAAAGGTCCCCGTGCTTGCATAGGTTATAGTGACCTTCTCGTACACCCTAAGAGTGATTACACACAGAGACTTTTAGCGGCACTTGCGATTTATAGGCGATTGCATCGATACAAACGCGCGGTTGCATCGCTGCTGATTGATTGCTGGTCTCTTACCGCCCACAAGGGGGCGTTATCGCCCACTTTGGGAAAGGCCGATCTAGATGAAACCTGCACCTGAAGGAAGGTTCACAACCCATGGAAAACGTGTGAAGTCCTCAACCCGTATTGAGCCAGCATTATGGACTAAGTTCTAAACACTCTTCTTAGAGGAAATACGTGCTGAGCAATGGAACGTAGAATGGGTTGACTAACATCATCAACAACAGACAGACAACTCTTTTATGAAGTTTAGAATTCGTGTCTTCTTCCGCTTCCGCCTTTCGCACATGGTAACATTTGAATCCATAACATGGTTGACGTATGTATGTGCGTAGAAGTCAATCTTCTTTCACACTTTTACTAATCAATCTGAAATAAATATTGCAAAGCATGGACTTACAAATAAATGGACAACGGGTCTAATGCAAAAACCACGAAAAAAATGTCCCAAGTCAACCTATTCGAAATTTAAATTGTAATGTCATCGCAGTATCGCGCTGTCAGTAGAACAAATGAAGACTAAAGCGGAGTGTCGCGCTCTATATGTATACGATTTTAGCGCCTTACAAGTGCGGACACTTTTTAGCGCGGACCCGACGTCCATATAATTGTAAGTCAATGACTGCAAAGTTATTTTTTTATTCGACTAAAGAACTTGAATCCAAGGTTAAGAAATAAATTTTTAAAACATCATCAGACGGAACTCTATTCAAAAATATGATTTTCGAAATTCGAAATTTATATTTTTGAGAACTGACAAAATATATTTAAAAATCGAAAAAAATCGATAGTTAGAAAAAACAATTCGTATGAAATTAAACTACTGTATTTTTCATATCAAGTAGAATTTATGCCATATTTATATTTATTTATATTATATTTATGGGCAAATGGCATATTTGGCCGGTGATAGATCTTAGGATAGATACATAATTTTTTAAACTTAGAATTTTGGCCGCTTTATGCTTTTTGCATTACCTTACGAATGAGATAACTCTAACTGAATCATGATTGTGACGATTTATTTGAGTTACATTTAAATTGTAACACCGTAACATTGGCAAATAAGAAACTATTCTATTCTACTTTCATATTACCATAACCAACTTATATAGAAATATGTAGCGCTGCTGGCCACGCTTCCCTTTGAAGGTGAAATGGTAATTTACGTAGTCAGTGGAAAATTCCACAAAATCACAAACGATATAACCATGTACCTATGCCTGAAAAAGAAAACCGTACCGGCAAACAATCTGCCTCGCGGATCAGCCTTTCCATCGTTGATCCGATTCTTAGTGCCTTTTTCAACTTCCCCGATCTCCTTGACCACTGTGGCTGGGCTGCCGTCTGCACCATCCCACTTTACAACCAGGAACTTGCGCTCTACCCCCACCACAAACTCGTCAGACTTGCCTTCCACTGGAACCATGAAGCCTACGCGACCGTCTGAAAATAACATTTACAAAAAAAACATAATTACAACCAACGTGCATAAGTGGCTATTCAAGGAGTTTGTCAATTGACTTCAAAGTCGAGTGTTTTTTGCTTAGAGCATGGAATAAAGTAACGTTTTTGGCGCTGACGGCAATCCGTGTTTCATTGACAGTGTTGTCATTTATTTAATGAGTATTGGCTACAGAACCATCAGCTTAAAATAGTAACAAATAATCATTGACATGCAAATAATGAAGAAACTCAAAACGTATCTGAAATTAAGAATTAATTCGGGTCAAAATTGTAACTACAAAAACCCGCCATTTTTTTCATCACAAGTATCATTGACCACAAGTGTTGTTAGTGATCAATATAAAGTTGCTCAGTTGATTTCTATATGTTTTATTTTGTCATATAGCGCAATTTGTAAGGCGGCAGAGTGGTGGGAATCAACATTCGTAACATACACATATTTTAACATATTAAAATTTAAAAGCGACAACATTGTTTATAAATAAATAAATTCTTTATTGCACAAAGAAGAGACACTTACAACACATGTTACAATGGACATATACAAAGGTGAACTTATCTCTAGAAGATACCTCCTACCTACGGGATATTGTACAATAGATGTATGAAAATTTAAATGTGAATATGTAAAATATAAATGATGATAATATACATACGACAGACACACACACATTGTTACATTGGAAATGAAACTATTTTTGCGGAACTAAATCGCGTATTTTGTTTTCTCAAACAACCCAACGTTTTGGGCACTTTGCAGGTTCCATGGTCACCGCTCTGCCAACTAAGCTAAAAATCGAGTCTCAGGGGAATGTGCCTTACGAATGAGCAGCCACATAACTTTCTACGTTAATTCTGATTATAGCGACCCTCAGTACCGACCCTTAAGGTATTACGAGAAGGGCGCTATAACCAGTGCGTGCACAGGAACCTTCTAAGTTCAGGTTCTGACCCCAGATCAGCCAGTCTACAGGGTTGTCACTGAATTCATCCGGTTCTGAAGGGGATAGTGCCTCGGGGGAGCCGCCCCGGATGCACGTAGAGTAGGTACCCTTCCTATTTTCCAGATGCGTAGCTGTAGGCATATTTCCCGTTGCGCATTGCACAACTAACGGTTGCCACCGCTAAGCCGTTGAATCTAAAGTCCACTACAAATCCCTTCATTGGTGGCGGACCTGTAAGGGACGCTCACTTCCCGACGCTGACAAACGGCATCTCTGCAGTTCCCAATAACCTAAGCGGCTGGAAAGGCAGAAGCATATTCAGCTCCACTCCGAGCTATTGCCCGAGATGCCAGCGGAGGTGGCAGTGTCCTGCGACCATGTCCGGACGTAGCTTCCGACTTAAAGGGCCAGTCAGGTGCCCCGCGCGTCTCCTCGCCTCAGGCCCTACTAAGGTGCGCTAGTTGCGCATGAGACAGACGCTCCGGCCATTTAACCACAAACCCCAACGAGTACATACGCAAGTCCGGGTCCATCAGAGACGCCTCGGACGCGCGCTATACCTACCCTGGTCTTGCCGGCGAGCCCGTAGTCTCTCCGAAATACCCTATCTCTCGGGTCGGTAGATAGGGCTTACGAATGAGCAGTAAGAGTTTAATCAATATGACGGTTTCAAGTGTAATTTGCTTAGGTACCTGGATAAAGGTGATTTGACTTTCGAGTTTCCAGACCTTACGTAGAGTGAGTGAGTGAGTTTGTTATAGATCTTTTGTATTGGGTTTTTTCGAATTTTATCCCAGAAAGTAACACCTGTGACAAACTAGTGGTACAATGTAGTAGTAAAAGATCATGTTAATCAATAAAAATCGATGATAACAATTACTTTTCTAGACATTTTGTAACGACGCGTGTTTGCTGCCGTAGAAGCTATCTAACCGTTTGACAAAGCGTACTTTTTTGAATATCTGGAACACGGTACCCACAGAATTACAATATCTTTTCGGTAACTAAACTACTTTTTAAGTAACCGCGTGACGTCAAATAATGACCTCCATATCTATAAATTACATCCTTAACAATGGCTGTACTCATTCCGCGACAGTGGGGTATTATACTTCAATAAAGTAGTGTATTTTTATTGACAAACATTGTACTTTTTAATTATTACATACATATTGGACATGATTAATTTACAATGTGCAATTTTACTGTTTGTTGTATCACACGTGTATAACGGGTGACCCCGCATTACTATACTGGTGACTTTTTAGTCACCATCCAAATTTTAATATTATGTTGGTGAAAAAATAAAATACGCTATTATTAATTGATATAAAGATCGAAAAATTCTTCCGATCTCACCGGATTCGAACCAGCGTCTGTTGCCACACCGGGGCTACCGCTCTTACCGACTGTGCTACGGACCGAGTCAGCAACTCTTACGAAAGTCTCTGTGTTTGTTGCAGATCTTTAACTGCCTCCGTGGCCGAACGGCTACCATGCCAGACTGCCACGCAGAGGTCCCAGGTTCGATTCCCGGGCCGAGAGAAATAGTTGTATGGCCTACAATTATTTCTCTCGTGAGTTTGGGTGTAATTTGTGGTTGTCTATGTGTGTGTCCATGGCACCCGCGACACAGGGTTTCCCTAGTGCGGGGCTATGTTGAGTGTGTGCGTTATTTATTTATTTATTTATTTATTTATTATGTTGGGTTTAAAAGGTACCTGGCTGAGTCATGAGATGAGTGAAGAAACTTTTCTCACAGGTGCTACGGGAAACAAGCCGTTTATAACAAGCTAGTGTAGTTTTTCGGAATCCACCAACAGTCGAGCAAAAACCTGCCATTTTACCTTATGAGAGAGTTGTTTCAGACAAGTTCGGAAGAGTCCTATTTTAAGCCCCTGAGGAAGATTTCTCAGTTCCTGAGACCCGTGAAATGTAACATCCCCTTACAGGATGCAGGAGTTTACAAGCTTGACTGGGAGTGCGGTCTTTCTTGTATTGGACAAACGAGCGAAGTATTTGTACCCTCGTCAAAGAACATAATATAGCGAATGTCAAACACCGCCGCGTAAATAAGTCTGTAATCTGCGAGCACGTCTTGGATAAACCTGCACACGCGACTAACCTCAGGTCCTTGCAAAAGAAGTCGGTTACCTACCCATGATGCTGTGAGAGGCCATTGAAATTAAAAAACATCTTAATTTCAACA
>NW_020653850.1:712828-724468 GCF_003589595.1 Hyposmocoma kahamanoa
GATGCTGTGAGAGGCCATTGAAATTAAAAAACATCTTAATTTCAACAAGGATGATGTTTCTCCATACCATCTCTGATGAAAAATCCCATGCAGTACTAATTATCTTTAAATTTATTCTAATTCCATTAAAATTAATAATAAAATTTAATTAAAATATAATTTATATTGTTAAAATAAAATAAATTGTAAAGCATATGTAGCGTAAACTGGAATGTTCGTTGGAAAAATTTAAGAATAAGGTAGTCAACTTGTAATTAATTAATAACTTTTGTAACAATAGTGAAAAATAGGGTGGTTTGCATTAATATTAGATATAACTGTTAGATAACTTTACCATATCATTCACCCGTGACCATGGGCCCTGTAAAGGACCCGAACGGTGGGTTTGTTTGAAAAAACAAATAATATACGCGACTTACATCCGAAAAAAAAAATAGTTCCAATTTAGTTCTAATTCAGTATCGAAATTATTATATGCTTACATTATTGAACAACATGGAAATGGCGTCAGACAGCCGAGTAAACACTCTGCTGTTTTTTTATTTTTATATTATATATTTTTCTGTTATACATATATGTCTGTACATCCAAATAAACGTTTTATCTATCTATCTAGTGGAGTATTTAATTTAATATCAATAAAATATTATATTAATATATATTTTTAATATAATAAGAAATCTCCAATTGTACCACACCATTGAGGTAACCAAATAAAATGCAGTCAAATCCAAAAAGGATGTTTTGTCACATCTTCATCCTTGGAGTTCCACTTTGTCTTATAAAGCACATAAACCCACACACGCTTAGGTGTTTGACTTGCGCAAATTTACTTGTCTAAGTCGAAACTCGATCGTGTATCTGGTCCTTTAAGCTGTAATCTAAGTCGCAGCTCGCCTTTTTTTTCCTTCTTTTGCTGGACATTAGTTACATTTTTTATTTACATGACAAAGGAATACTAAATATACTTCTAAAACTAAGTTCGCGACCTGGTATCCCGAACTAGGGAATTCAGAGTACAAATTTATTTAACAGAAACTCCCTGTTCTATGAGTCTTGTCCAGACCAATAGTCACATAGTACCAGAGGAAGATGCGACCAAATTAGAAAAGTTCGTTTCTCCCAAGTTTGTTCTGCCAGGAATCGAATCCGAGATCGAATCCGAGACCTCATCAGGGCATTCCGTAGTGCTAACCGTTGGGCCACAGAGATTGTCATCGCAAAACAACAGTAGCGATATTGTAATCCGGTTTAAAGGGAAATATCGATTGGAATCAACGTTATCTTTTTATCATATGTTTGATGGATGAGAACATCATTTGGTTGTTATTTCGCTAGATTATAATAGTACGTGGACAATTTAGAAGAAAGCTAAAAAAAGGTTGAGTTACGCTATAACAATGTTCGTATGACCACTGGCCACATGTACCCGAGACATTCAAACGCAATTACCGCGTTTGCGCTAAGATTTTTATTTAGATCTTAATTGTATATTCATAAGGTATAAATTAAACCCTTAGCGCAAACGCGATAGTTAAGTTTACATAATATATTTGAAAACTGACACTAAGGGCTCAGACGTTTACTCGAAAACAAAAGACGAATTAAGTCATAATTTTTTTCAAATTAAACGTTCTGGCATATGTCGATTCGGCCTTCTTTCTTGTCTTTTCCTCTAAATATATCCATGAGTATTATAGTCTCCATCCAAGTGTTCTAGTCTGTTACAAATAGAATAATTCATGAGACAATACAAATGTCTGTTATATACAATGGTCGGAAAAAGGTGTTATCATTTAAAATAAACTGCTGCTTTGATGAGTTCTAGACCATTATCAAAAATGTAGTTTTAATTATTGTAGGATAATTGGAAATATGAATTTACAGGACATGCTAAGTAAGATGAGGGCAGTAATGGTCATCATTCTTTGGTATATGAATTCCAATGTTATTACAATAACACGATAGCTTTGACTTGATGTTCTGCAGACTACCCAATTCCTCAATTATTTTTTTTATTAATTACTGTAAGTAAAATTATAATTTTTGGGCTTACAGGAGGTGATATTATTGAATTTCTGCCTCCATAGCATGACTACGCATGATAGTCGCGACGCGCGCGATAAAATTGAAATAAGGGCGCTCTATTGACTGTCTCAATCAGATCAAATTTAGATAGCCAATAGCGCGTGCTTATTTCAAATTTATCGCGCGTGTCGCGACTATCATGCGTAGCCATGCTACGGGGGCTGGAGTAGGTACAGTTTTGTGTCGGGAGTTGTGTAATATTTAATTAAACTGTATTTTAAATAGTGATGTATAATTATTGTAACAATGTTTTTATAACATGTCTGTAAAGAAAACCTCGTGGACAAAGATGCATAATATTTTGAGATAGTAATTTAAATTACACGTTAAGCAAAACTGAATTTTGATGTTGACAGTACTTTTTAAACAGAGTACCAGTATCCACTAAGCAGAGGACCTACGTAAAGAATAGAGTACCGAAATAAATTGTTGTGGATTGCAAAATCAAGACGTTTTTACATAGGGATAAAATTGAATATTGGTAAAAGAACCTGACTCATGAAGCACATCTTCAGGCAAACAGATAATAACGTCAAACTTGGAAAACTTTTCATGTTGTTTCTTAGACTTTGTTCATATTCTCAAACCATCAAATTTGATGAAAACAAAGGTTATCTCCCAGCGAATAAGCCAGTCTGGCTTCAAATGTGGCCAACGCGAGGCTCAAGCTAAGCTGATTTGCAGGATCGAGCAACAACCCACATCTGGTAAGCAGATCGTGTCTGTCAATATTAGAGCAATCACGGGCGATCGTTATGCAGATGATCTAGATATTGAAAAGGAGCGTAGAGTGCTGGCTGTGAGAGGAAACATGCGGGCCCATAGATTTACTCGTTGTACGTAAGAGGTGAAAGTTACGCTTTTTAAAGCTTTTTGTCAGTCAGCGTACTTGAGTAGTCCATGAGTTAGATATACACAGCGTATACATATAATGCAATAAGAGATCAGTACTATAGCATCATCACGATGCTGCTGGGACTGCCACGGCACTGCAGTCCGTCAAGGTGCGAACAGATGTGTCCGTCAGAGTGGCTGGACCAAACGAGGTATACAAATCAAACTGTGCTCATTGCACAGTTTGATTTGTATACCTCACCTTTATTGACATATTTTCTACCTTTGCGCTAACGGAAATATTAAAGAAATAAAGTGGCCAGCCATTCTGACGTCAGTTTGGCTGGACCACTTTACGTTTTTCATGGTTGTAGCAGTATACAATTTACTTTTTTATTTATTCATTTACTATTTACTACCTAATTTCTACCTAAACTAATTTAGGAAGCTTCGATAAAAAGTTATTTTAAAAAAATATTAAAACGCCTTTGGTGTCTTACAAAACGACAGTTTATCTTCTCCGTGTAATTTTTCTGACAAGTGATTAATCAGAATGAATGTTAGCAAAATACACTTGGCATGCAAAGAAGTGCATTAGCTATTTATTAATTAAAGATTATTCAAAATAAGTAATCACTAATCAGTTAGTCAGGCTTTGCCAACTTTTCTGAAAGGGCTGTCTGCTCTTCGTCAAAAGATTGTTATTTGTACAGACACAAGCAGAGGTGTCTATTGATTTCTGCAAAGATCTAAGCTTAGTCGTTGAAAGCAATTTTTGTAAAGAAATCAATGACTTTAATCTGTAGACAAGAACATTCACAGCAACAAAGCTCATGTTCCAAACAAAACACTATCAATAGTGATAGTGTTTTGTTTGAATGTTGAATTTTGTCAAAGAGTATCAGTACCGTAGTACCGTGGACAGACGTGACAGTCTATAGGTACCTATGGGGATTGAGCTACGCAGGCAGATAATATTGAGTGTTCACCAATTATATTTATGCATACTTGGGGAATTAACGTAGCTAAAGTCCCTGGCAGTCGCTATAGTGTGAAATTTTATATACTATTTCGCGATTATCAAATATTATAATAAACAAATAAATCCAAAATCACAACATTACTTACCGAATCAATGGGAACAATTTGAAACTTTAAATTTATGTTCACACAATTAGTCAAATAGTGAAACGTGAGTAACACACCGATGTAAATTAGTTTTCAAAGAGGACCGCATCTGTGTCCGCCATCTTAAATGTTTGACAACCAACTAAACGATGTGCAGCCTGTTCACCGCACATCAGCGAAACACAGCGTGTGCATGGAACGCCGCAACTCGTACGCTAGTACATAGATGTCTTAAACGAAATCTATAAAATTCGTTAAAGAAATGGATATGCATAATTATACATGTACCTAACTTGAAAACATTTACCTTCTTATGAGCTTGGCTACAAGGTAAAACTAGTTACAATGTCCTAGGCCACTATTCACTATGTCGCATTAGCGCTGTGTAGTAGAGCCGAATACAGAGAGATGCAATAAAATGCAGAAATTGTCACTTTTTAAATAACGCTCGGTATGAAAGTACCATATCGCCAATTAATAGATATATGTAGACTTACCAAGTGTTGTCTTAGTATGTATTCCAGTAGCAGGCACATACTTGTTTATTGTCTTGTCACGAATGCTGACAAAGTACAATGCCTGCTGATCGTGGTCCCAGTGGGGGCCCTCGCCCAGTGCAACTTCTTCTGTGATTTTCTGAACTTTCACCATCTATCAAATTATTTTTATTCGTCATAAAATTCAAATAGGCAAAATTATTTTAGTAATAAAACGTAAATTAACAATATTTTGAACGTAGAATAAACAATATTTTGAATTTAGTATAACAATTGATATATAAGGCGACACAAAAATTAGGAACTTAATATAAAATAAATCTTAATGTGCACGTTACCTTCCTGCACGAGAGTGTCGACACGAATAACGACGGCCAGGGGCGAGCAGCCAATAAATAGAGTAAAACCCAATCTACTATGTGCTTGATATAAAAGTCAATATTGTTGAAATACAGTACCTATATGCACTACATGTACTTACATTGGTATCGCTATATACCGAGGAAAAGAGTATAACAAGCCGGCGTTGTCGCAAAACGCTATCCTAAATGATAACAACCACTTTTGTTTAAAGGTCATTCTGAACGGGCCATTAAGATAATAAAACAGAGACTTCACTTTGGCCGTTCAAAGAAGACTTGTAATTCTTGTAAAGTACATATAAAACATGCGTATTGAATATAGTACGCTCTCTGTATTCTCGAGCAAACAATAGCGCCTTAATTTTCCATTAAATAAGCGTATTTGTAAAGAATAGTGATTGATTTGCCGATAAAATTTTAGTAATTTTATTGTAAGTAATCATTGCCACAGCGCACAGATCAACGCTGTAGCGATTAAAATGTGTTTAGTTACTTTGGAATGTAAGGAAACAAGATAAAATTCTAAAATGAAACTTTTACTTCCTATTAAACAAAGTTTCAAAAAAAAAAAGAACTGAGAAATACGTGGAGTGAGGTTGAAGTAGCGAGGTTATTTAAAGTGGAATATAATTTGTTTTTAACGACGGCTTTGGATACTTGGACATTGCTTGAACATTAAAACATGAACAAATACAAAAACAAATCCGTAATAGATCGTTTCAGCACGTCAGGTGGAGCATACAATACGTCGTCTACTTCACAAATAAGAGCCTATGCACACGGCGTGTTTTATACACGCCGACGACTCGCAGATACGCGCCGTAAGCACGTATGTATCGCGTATTTTAATTATGTTTGTTAATTACAGTAGTTTTTGAAATGAAGCAACAACATGAAATTCTAAGTGTAAAATCCAGTAGAGTATACGCGCAGATTACGCGCGTTTACGGCGCGTATAAAATGAAGAATATAAATTCCGAAAAGTTTTTATTTAACCTTAAAAGTCACGTATTTATCAAAACGCCCTCGTATGTATAAACCCTGTACAAACAAAATGTTATTAAATCGTCATTTAAAAAACACTAACGGCATGCCACTGACCTCATACACTTATGCTCTAAAATCGGAATCTTATACTAAAATTTTTTATCCCAATGTTAATGTTGCGAGTATATACAGCCGTCGATTGCCGTTGTTGTTGATTTTTGATGCTATTAGCGTATCATTTCAAATCTTAATAGATCTTAATAGATTATCTAATGATAAAATAATCTCCTTATGCTCTATTTACATTGCGGCAGGACGGAAGCGTATTTCGCCTCACTGCGCGAGAAGGCGCCCGCAGTCGCGAGAATGAACCGCGCGAAAGTCCAATGAGCATTGCACAATATCGTTATAAAAGTTCGCTTTCATTTCGTTCCGCCTCAATGTAAATTGAACCATAGTCCATCCAGTCAATGACTATGTTTGATAATACAATAACCGATAGTATAATGGCCTGCGTAGAACGATCAACTAGTTTCTGTGATAAGCAGAGATCGTATTAGACAGTATATTTTCTTAAACTTCAAATAATAAGTCTTTCCCTTCACGCGCTGCGAGGCGAATTTCGCTTTAGTTTCGCCGCAATGTAAATTGAACCTAAGTCATCCGTAGTACAGTATAATCTTTCTTAGGATTATATCTGTCAAGTAAACGAATCACTATTGTTTGAAAACAAAAGAAATATTTCAAATTTAAAGACACACTTCCATTAAAATGTCGATCATCGGTACCATCACCAGGTAAATACTCTTCCTATCCGATTGGTGATGAATAGTTAAACAAAATGGAATTCGAACATGGACAATAAATGAGAAGTTTATAAGCGGTTATGGGGTTAAGGAACAAATGACAAATGAAATAAAAACGAATGTTGAAAAATCAGTTGACATTTATTTGATGGAATTTGGAAAAAAATACACATATCTCAAAGGCGCTCCGGTATTTACGCTAACTTTGAGCTCTGTACAACCACTAACGTACATCTACCGTATAGTATATTCACAACACAATTATTACCGTACTATTTATTGTAAACTGATATGACAATAATAATTTTGTTCTTTGGCAGTCGTGTATTGGTCGATGCCTGCCTCTCGTGTGCGCACGACGTACAACAATGTTGGCACAAAAGTATTACTCGGAGAAATAAAATGTCGCCTCCTTCTGACAACTTGGCAAAGTAACTGACGGTAATCTTAAAAAAAATTAACACTAAACTATTGTCACGTAAACATTAATTAACGACTAACATAAAATCTAACTCCTAGTGATTTTAAAACTAATACTGAAAACACCAAAGATGACTTTACATTAAACATCACACATATACCTACAGAAGAGTACACTTATATATTTTTTTTCGTTTTTTTTAATAACGCTCTATGCTAAACAATGAAGACCTCGTTACGTATTTAGTTTGATATAATTAGGTACTAGTATGTTACTTATCTCTACCAGAATTTTATGGGGTGACCCCACTCAGTGAAACAAACTTTGGTAATTTGATAAAAAAACAACAGTTAACATCAGCGGGTGTAAGTTCAAAATTTTAGAATAACTGTTTATAATTATCAATTTTAAAGTAAAGATTTCACAAGATTTTGTAAAATGCGATAAAAATATGGGCGGATTCAATGTTTCACAAAGTCTGAAATAACTTACGAGTTTCTCTGTAAAATTCCAAATCGGGTAACACTCATTTTGCAGCTGCGTCTTCTAACACTTACAAACCCTATCGCACCCACGTATCTTTTCAAGCTTCTCTAAGATTACATCCAAATCACAGCCAGTATCTTTTTTGGAATTTTAGAAAAATATCTTTATTTTTTTACGGTGCGTATACGTAACATGTACATAGTACAATTATATCGTTATGAAATAAATTCTACTTACAAAATGGTAATGACATCAGAAAATACGGTATAGTTTATTCTCAAGATTGACTGTGCGACTGTATACCTTTACATAATTGTAAGTGTGTTGAAACTGTGTCTTGGCCTGCCAAGATGTAAAGAAAATATGAAAATACATGTGGGCTACATAAAAGCTAAATCATACAAACAGGTATGGGAACTGACTAAGGCGAAGTTATGAGCAATCGTCAGGGCTTCATGCCTTACGGTAAATGCACAGACTTTGGATACAATAAAATGCATTTATGGACTAGGTATTCTTGTTGACAATATAGTTTTTACATATTCTCTTAGACCGGTTATTTTACCGAATAATTCCCGTATGTGTCCTTTTAATACGTGACTAACAAAAAAAAACTACCCAAGCACCAAGGCTTTCTTAACAGCTTTGAGATCATAGTAGGATACTTTCATGTGTTTATTTTAAACTTAACATTTTATTGTTGGATTTAGTTAGAGATTTTATTTACCTTGAGATCCGTGACGTAAATCTACTCGTGCCATTGGGAACGGTATCTTATTTCTAACTAATCTAAAGTAAGCCGAACATAAGCATCGACTCATTACAACACGTTGTTAGGTCTGTGTCAGCACGTTGTCTTCCGCCGATTTTGAGCCCTAATAGAAAATGGATCGATGGTGCATATTTCTAAAAAAATAAAGCGCGGTCTTCCTGTAATTTGGGCGTCATAATTACACGCAAGAAGAAAAACAAAAAAACACATTCTGAAGTACTTTGAAACAAAATCTCTGAATGGGCTAATGATTTGACAAGAATAATTTGAAAGTCAAGTAATGTCAGTATTCTGATGAGTGGCCAGTGTTGTAATAAGCGACAGGTAAACTAAGAATAATTTTACTTAGATTTGCGACATACAACCTACATTATTTTTACATTGGCTTAAAATTTACAGTTTGACCTTACGTTAAGGAATGATACACAGTGGCTAACACTACGCAATGTATGTATAATGCCGATCCATACAAAAATATCTCGAAAACCCTGTCAACCTCCACAATTTTGCAGCACCAATGAACACTTGGGGATTAAAATTTAGAAAATAATCTAAGTGGATTCTAAACGGGCAGTTCAGTCGAATACGATCACAGTGTCGTCGCGCTAATACCTCAGCAGCGCAGTCGCTTCGCGTCTTTTGAGATTATAGTGGGAATTACTAAGCTGTATTCATTCGTTGCAAACTGTTCAGAAACTTTCTTTCCCGCCTTTAGATACAATGAGATTTCACGTCGTTAACGACCGCGCGCTTCGGCGTTAAATAATTATAATATAATTACCAGATTTGTTACATTAGGGCAATGTGGTGTCTCTCAGTCTCAGGTTCGAATCCATCGTCAAATCACTCGTGCGTTCAATGAGTACAAAACCGTCCCTTTTTAAGTACAAGTTACAACACAAATTTACAATATTTAGACAATAATAAACGTTGTCTTTTCCCTTATCAACTTCCCAAATCGCTCTTTGCCATGTGCAGATTACTTTTAAATTGCCTTTGGCACAGCCTTTTAAGTACCTTAAAATAGGTTTGTTAAAAAATATTGCTTTTGTAATTGACATATATCACTGTTTTATCGCATAAAACATGACAGGATCTCTTTAAGGAGTGGACTTTGATATCTAACTAAACTCTGGTAACATTTTGACATTGCATTCGAAAGATTCAATCTCATCAAACCGAAAGACTATTTTGACCGGTAATCTTACCTATAAGATGGAAACACGTTGTGATTACTTTTACATACTAGTATAACTCTACACATAGCAAAGCGTATAATATCACATTGAAAAGGCAGTACAACACATTTTCTTTGTTCACAATTATGCCAGTTTCTTTTTGTTTTTGGGTCAATGTGATATTATGGATATTCGAAGACCTTTTTCGATGACCGTTCTCGTTGTAGATCACGTTTAGTGTCACTCGTTGCATGGCGAGATGTCGATTTGCAAAAATCCTTTGTTAGTTATGTAGTGACACCAAACTTTTTGTCGACTAACGTTGGATTATCCGTGTCGACGTGAACATAAAGAAAACTTTATAATTGTTGGTTTCGTTGGACAATCCAAAGCAGTCCAAGTGGACCACTGCCTGCACTGGCATTTTGCATTGGCTACAGCGACGACATTATTGTATCTTTAAACGTATTAATGTGACGTTATTTGACAAATATATAATACGTATTGAACGGGCGTTTATGTTTAAATATCCAATGAATAGGGTTGTGAACACACAAGAATGTGTATAGTTTGTCTTTTTTGAAGACGGAGCAAAAAGACAGCTCATTGAGCAAAAGTGTTGCCTGCTTGCGAGCAGCTAGTAATTGCAGTCGAGAAATATTCCATCGACAATCGACTGAATATTGGTCACGCTTATAGAATAAATAGCCGAACTTGTTTCATTTGAATCACCCTCGACCCATTATTCATACAAATACAAATGAGCACAAGTTCATTTGATTTGTCAATTTTTGTAAGTTCATACATACAGTATGAACTCACAGAACTTACACTGCATTTAGTGCTATATTTATGAAAAAACCAGAGACATATTTTAAAGTTTTACATTTTAATTCCGTATAGATAATCAATACCAGCTATTCGTGTTAAAGTATATATGAATAAAATTGATCTCGATACTAGTAGGCCAACTGTCAAAATAAGAATAAAGAAGGCAATAACGCAATTAGTAATCATTAGAACGTCGTATTCAGTAATTTTTGGCAAAATTTTATCTTCTTTCACAATCTATCGACAAAACTATCGACAACACCACATAACTAATTAAAATTTTATGACAACTGGCAACCCTATAAATGTCATTATACTCCGTCTTCAAAAAAGACAACTATATATAGATGGGCTAATAGTTAAATTAGTATTAAACATTTGTAATTTATGAACGCCGTGTACTTTCTGTCCATTTTCAAAAATGTTCAATAGCTAGGACATTGTTGAAAATGGAGACTTCGGGATACCGGACTAGGACTAAGGAATTAAATAAGTCGAAGATGTAACCATTACAATCCTGCTAGCGTCGACGCCAGAGCTGCTCTGCTCTACGATACAAGAGTAAGATTGAAAGTTGCTTTGGTAACATTTTAATAGTTTCACGTAGAGCGGTCACGGTGAACACGTCGGATTTCATTTCACACGTCTACTACAATTTAAAATGAACAGTTAATAGATTAATGGCAGTCGTTCGGGACACTAAAAATTTGCGTACAATATAGATACGCGTTATCGAGCATGCGCCCGTAGCGGTCGTGTGAAACGGGCAGCGGCAGCGGGCAGGCGGCGGTCGCGGCCGTCGCGGGACGGCCTACTTGTGGTCGGGGTGGTGCGGCGCGTGCGGCGGCGGGTGGTGCGGCGGCGCGTGGTGCGACGGGTGCGCGTGCGGCGGCGGGTAGTGCGGCGGCGGCGCGTAGTAGGGCTGCAGCGGCGCGCCGTACTCCACGCCCTCCTCGTAGCCCACGTAGCCCATGCCGCCCATCATGCCCATCATGGCTGCGGACAGGCGGACAGGCGCGCTCGCGTCAGGCGGTCTGCTACTTTCTTTCGATCGAGATACTAGCCGAAAATTGCCATTATCTCTCGTACGTTAAGTGGAGCGGAAGTGACACGTTGAATGAAGTTCAACATTTCAAAATTAAATATTTTCACGGAAAGAGGTCAACCCATCCTTTGAACCCGTATTAATAAATTCAGCTCAAGTGCAGGATAGAAAATATGATCTTAAATCAAATGTGTTAGTTAATAAT
>NW_020653850.1:724868-740040 GCF_003589595.1 Hyposmocoma kahamanoa
AATCACTTGAGAGTTGTCGATGTAGGCCACGGCCTAAGATCGATGATTACTGTCTATTAATTCAGGAAGGCTCAAGCCCGTCTCGGAATTCGAGCGACATCGCTCGCAAGGTGTTTAGTAATACGGGCCTTAAAGTCGGAAGGAACCGGCAGGCTTACCGGGGTCGGCGTCGACGGGGTAGTATGGCATGGGGTAAAGCGGCGGTGGGTAGGGGATGTAGGGCAGCGACAGCAACGGCGCGTCCACAGCGCACTCGCCCTCGCCACCAAACGGCGCGCCCAGCGCCGGCGCACCGCGTGGCTCGCCGTGGGAGTTGCGCCTGCGCAGACCATAGTTCCACAATGCATTGTTTATACATAACTGACACGACAGCAGCTATAGTCAACTAACAACAACAGCTAACTACAGACTGCGCGGAGCTGAAATAATATATACTATAAAATCTCCAAGAAATACATTCGCGTCATTATTAAATATTTTCTCTATAAAAAAAGCTTTAAAAAGCCTTTTCGCCACAAGAATATCCCTTTTCAATTTTATATTTTTTTTTAAACTGATTTAATTTTAACCCAATAAGCATTGAGTGGAATATTATATTTTTAAAATTACCTGTTATTGGGACCCTTATTGCCCATGTTATTGTTATGGCCCTTGTTCTGATTGTGGTTGGAATTCTGGCTGCCATCCTGGTTGTTGCCTCGCTTAAATCTGCATACATAAAATCATCACATTGCAGACGTCTTTGACATAGTTGAAGTCTTGATGAGCCGAACAGGCGGAGACTTCTTGTCTTGTACATATTATGGTTTATCCCTTAACTGAGCTAGTTTAATTGTATACAGATTTTATGAAGGTTCTCTAAAAATTTTGGTTTGTAACGGTCTATATTTATAATCATTCCCCTCGTATAGGCCCTAAGGCCTCGCTAGGCAAAATGGCAATCGAGCCACAGTTTCAAGGCATTCCAGTGTCACGGATAAGATACTATTACTTGTATGTAGTAAAGTTGTAAACAACAAACAAAAAATGAACAAAATAACCTTTTGTTTTGTTTGAAAAGACAAGAATACGCAATCTAGATCTAATCACCAATCGCGAATACCTGAGAACTCTATATGTACGTCAGTTTCACTTGTTTGTTGTTTCACATTACTTCACAAGAAATGAAACAACAATGAGGAAGAGGGAATCACCTGGGCCCAAGCAGCGGGCGCTGGCCGTTGCCCTTGTTCTGCGTGAGCGGCGGTTTGTCCTGCGGGGGCCCCCCCGCGCCCCCTCCGCCCGCCTTGTGCTTATGCGCCTCGCTCCCGCCGTGGTTCATGCGCCCCTCGTGCACCGACAGCTGCTGCATGTCCTGTACGCAACTCCTTTCTTACTCACAATACAACATTGTAGTTACAGATTATTGTGAGCCACAACACTTAATGGTGAATTAAGGTATAATAATTGAGAGAAAGCTTGCTTTACAATCTGGTTGGGGGTTCGATCACTTTTGGTTGGGTCGAACTAGTCCGCCTTTTTTGGAGACGGAGTAAAAAGACAGTCCATTGCGCCAAGTGTTGCCCGCTTGCGACGAGCAGCTGGTGATTACAATCACAATCACTCGATAAATATTTTATCGACTAAATATGGAATAAATAGCCCAATTTGTTTTATTTTAATCATCCTCAACCCATTATTCATCCAATTATTGAGCACAAGTTCATTTGAATTGTCAAAATTTGAAAGATCATACACATATACACAGCATTTAGAAGTATAAATAAAAAATACAAAGAGGAAACATATTGTAAACTTTTTCATTTTACTTGAATAAATTAAATGAAATCCGGCTATTCTTGTTAATATGTATTGAATAAAAATTGATACTACCACGCCATCTGTCAAAATAAGAATAAAAAAGGCAATAACGCGATTAGTAATTATTAGAAGTTATTACAATTTTTGGCAAAATTTCATCTTCTTTTACAATCTATCGATAACACTATCAACAACAACTATATAACTATTTAAAATTTTATGAAAACTGGCAACCCTAGAAATGTCATTTTACTCGGTCTTTATTTATTTTTATTTATTCATTCAGGTAACAAACAGTCATATACAAACAATTATGTAAGAACACTGTATAAAAATAGACCTATAGTACCCTACATTAACACATATAATATAAATGGTGCAAATATGTGACGGATACAAAATATTTACCTATATACTACCAATATATAAATAAATATAAGAATAATGTAATATTCATATTACAGATCCAAAGATAATAATATAATAAAAATGTACATTAGAACCACTAGAATATTAGTACTCCCACTTTTTTCTTAAAAATATTTAAGGAATTTACAAATATATCGACATTATGAAGACACATCATGAAAACTACACAATTGTCTGAGAAAGGTATTTTTTGCATAATATGTTCGACAGTTTGTAACATAAAAAGTACTTTTTTAAAAGAAAGACGATAGCACTGACTCCCTTAATAAAAATATCGTAGTAAGTGTTCCGAAACGTATGGAATTGACAACCTGGCTTGTCCTAGGTGGTGGACTACTACCTTACCTTCTCTCGGAGGAGGCCCGCATGTAGTGCGGTTTAGTTCCTTTAGTAAAGTACCTACTTGAGCGAGATCTCTGGGCGAGTAGTGCCTCGGCGGGTGGTGAATGGGTGGCGGGCCGTACGCGGCCCACATGCACTCCACGCCCAGGTTGAAGTAGTAACGCAGCGTTGGGATATCTGCGAAATGCACATACATGTCGTAACCAACGTATCTATGGCAACAACATCCCATTCATTATATTCGAAAGCGTAATCCACCATTCATGGGCAAATCGGCGCCGTTCGCCTGCACGCTCTTGAAGACGTGCGGGTTGACAGGCGGCGGAGGCGGCGGCGGCAGCGGGTGCGGCGTCGGCGCCGGCGGCACCCACACCACGCCGCCCTTCACCACGCCGCCCACGCCCACGCCCACACCCACGCCGCACACGTAGGGCGCGCAGCCGCCGCTCGCGCCGTACCCCGCGTTGTTCACCATTCCGCCGGGCACCATGCCGCCTGAACAGACATTTTTATAGAGAATACAACAGCATAGCAGTGAAATTGCGCTGACTCAGTACGTGCACGAGTACCTTAAGGCGCTGCTTTTCAGTCAGAACCAACGAGAGGGACTAAATCCAAGAGTTATTTGTAAAGATATAATAGGAGGGAAATTATGTCATTGAAATCATACATGTAATAAAGTGTGAATAGTGCATCTAAAATAACCTATTCAATATGTAAGTGCATGTGCGGATATAAATATAAGTGTAACTGTAAGTGAAAAATGTGAATGTTTTAGTGTAAATATTTAGAAACAAGGCTACGAAGAAGAGTACATATGAAAACTAATATTAATAGTTAAATTTCAACAAATTAAGACAGATTTTTTGCAACGAGAGTAGGTGTTCTCGATAAAAGAATTTGTGTTTATAAGACTCATCATGGTCGTAGGTGGTGGAATATTATTCCAGCCTTTTGAAGACAAATATTTGAAACTACCCCTAAATGCTGCAGTTCTATGTTGTGGTACCATAAGTGCACAAAATCGGGCAGATCTCTCCCTGCAGCGTACGCAAACGTTAGATGACCACGTCAGTTTGTGACACAGGTATTTAGTACCTATTCGTCTCTCAAAAATCTAAGTCACTAAGTACACTTGAGTTTGTGAAAAAACTTCCGACTTGTTCGTGAAATAAATCTCACCCTAAAAGAGTTGCGTCTACGAGCGGTCCTATGCCGTCTCCATCTAACGCTAGGTTCCCACCTTCACGAGAATGTCGGTCCATGAGATCTTAAATGCGTCTGCGAACTACTCATGGATTTTAGCAGCACAATCTCAAATCAGTCTAGTTTTAATTTTCTACTACAGCATTACAGTACTATTGCAGACAATTCATGTACTGTAGTCCACGTAACTAGTAAATTTAATTTGTTACGAAAATTATAATACGCCTTGTTTTCTTCTTTTTTTTTTTCATGTCAAGTACTCACTCCAGTTTACTAAAAACTAAAAAGGTTCCCATAATCGTCTCAATAGTTGTGAAAATTTCGACAATAGGATATTTGATGATCTCTTTAACTCCCTACACGTACAACTATTAAATTTTTCTACGAATTTGTTTTCTGTTTTGTTATTAGATCATCAAATTGTGTTTTTTTCTTATGGAAGAAATTGACTTTTAAGTATTTGTCAAAAACTCTAAATATGGAGTAATCAGGAACGACTTACCAGAATAGGTGGTGAGTGAGTTGGAGGTGGCTGGGGTAGAGGCGCGCACGGAAGCTGGTGACGTCATGCCCATGCCCATGTCGCCGCTCGCGCCGCCCTGCGGACAGACACGGCATTCGCGGTTAAAAGCATTATGTGAGCACGATTGAAGAACATACAAAAAACGCCTTCAGTATTTATAGAGCGGAGTAAAATTGAGCGGAAATAATATGAAATTTGTTATAATTATTAATACAAAGATCGAACACTCAGAAAAAATTCCTTCGTCCAAACAAATGTTTTCCAAGTGTTTTATTGAATTATTCGCATGTATTGTAATAAAATGGACAAAAATATTGACAGTGAGAACAATTAAGTGTTAACAAAAATTCGTCGCTGCAGCATTACGGGATGTGGCATTTGAAAAAGCGAAGATCGACCGAATGTAACATTGTACAGGCACGTGCTAATTTTCTGTCTATAAATCATACAAAAGCCCAAATATCTCATGCAATTCGACATATTTGAATAGTTTATTCATAAATCTTGCGAAATTTTGCTTTGGTTTCTTCAGATTGCCTGTTTGTTTGTACATTTTGATGATTGTTGTTAACGATTATTTTGAGATAGTGTTGTTCTTGGAAGCGTACATATTATCGATATTCTGTTATTAAAATAAGTCACTACGTGGTTTTTATTGGTATTATGTTTACGATTTCAAGTTTACCTACAAGTCAAAAAAGAAAAAAAAATGGTTGGAAATCATGCCGCCGTATAATAGTGCCGAATATAAACATTGAATCAAAGACCGTCTTCATTTATTTTATTCGCTTCATTTTGAAGAGTCAAATTTTAACATAACTTTGAATGTAACTACATTACATGATAATGCAATTCCATCATAGGTTTATTGGTACATAATTTTATATTAAATTTAGATTAAACTAGACTCGTTTACTAGGCATTCTCAGTTCCTGTAAACGATATTATCCACTCGTTTCCGATTTTTTCCCACTGACAACTCTAACTACTAAAATTCTTATTTTATAAAGCCAGTAATATAAATACTATGTCTACGACTGCCGGGTGACGGACAATACCAACGTATAGACAGCCTATTTGCCTTGCCTTGCCATCGTTCGGTGTCCTCGCAGTCGATCGTGACTACTTGTCTCACTTCAAAAAAGTGTCGATTTTTCTGCACAAATCAAAGGCGCTTGGCCAATAGTAGTCAATTGTCATTGTATAATCAGACTATGCCTATTATTAACTATGCATGCTATTTAATATATGCGAAACATGTTTATGCTAACACTGTCTCTTGTTACATCTGTTATACCATGTTTTAAGCAAATACACAATAATATTAAATAATAATTATATTATTATTGATAATATTACTACTTTCATTTATTTCCAAAATTAAATGAAAGTATTAAAGATTCACTTAAATCAGTCACTGGTATTAATTCTATACCAATGCATAAATAAATACAAAAAAGCTTACACTATTTGGAATCTGATTAAAAATTTCTCTATGAAAATATGAATCTTGAGGTTGGAAATGCATAGGATTTATATTTCAAAGCTTTCTCTTTTTTATATACTCTCAAATTACAAATATTATTTTTTTCTGTGCAAATTCACTTTTCGTAATATTTGAGTAATTGTGAACGCAAAACACTAAATTCAAAATATCATGTGACATTCCCGGATATTCCCATATAACCTAAAATATTCCCAAATGGAATATTGATGTACTTTAATTAAATGTTTGCATGTCGATAATGCTTATCGATAGATATGGTACGACACTAAAGAAATCCGCCATTTGTTCGTTCAATTTTTGTTTAGATATGCACGTTTAATCCGTAGTTAGGGCAGCACCTTTCTTTTATTTTTTCCATCTTCGAAGCTGTATGGGCACTACAATGACTGTTTCGTACTTGTGTGTCACTGTCATTAATAATAACAATGATTATATATATCAAAAGCAAAATGTAGATCACAATAATTAACATTAAAATAAATCTAGTGAAGCAAAGCAATTTAACCTTAAAATAATGTTTGATGAAAAAGACAAGGAAAAAAAATATATATTGTGGTCCTCCTTCATACAAATAACCTCTTTCAAATAAAAAAAGAATCATCGAAATCAGTTCTCAAATGCCGGAGTAATTGCGTTACGTACACACACAAAAAAAACACAGTCGAATTGAGAACGTAGTCCTTTTTTTTTGAAGTCGCTTAAAAAATAAATAATCCTAACTCCTAAATCCTTATGTTATTATTATGTCAAATGTGGTCCGTGGTCAAAAACGTGATAAAAATTAGGTGAAGATATGTCAAAAGCAGTTGATTACTAGTAAATGTCAATAATTACAAAAACGTAAAACTTTTTTTTTATAATATCAAGTGACGGGACGAACAAGTCGTGCGCCTGATGTTAAACTACACGTCTGTCCATAACAGGTGCAGTGCCACTCACGAGCTTCAAATCGCAAAGATCTGATGGGCACCGCCACTGCGCCCGTCACCCTGAGACATAAGTTGACAAGTCCCATGTGCCTGTAATTTCACCAGCACCCTTAACCCTTTTTAAACCGGAACATAGCAAAGCTAACATTACTGCTTGGCGGCAGAAATAGGTAAGATGGCAGTACTTCCCTGGACGAACTCTTTCACAAGCTCCACTGCTTACAACCTATACCTAATATAACACAAAAAAACAGTAAAAAAATATTAGGAAGGGGCAATGGTACCTGGTGGTTATCCTGCGTCGGCGGCGCGCCGTTGGGCGGCTGGTGATGGTGCGGGTGGTGCATCTCGTGCGAGCCCGCACCCCCTGCTCCCGCACCCCCCACGCCCGGCCGACAATCCACCATCAGGGGCAGTGCTTGTACTTCAACCTGCAATAGCGCACGTTGCACCTGTGTCAATTCTGTACATGCCATGAATCACCGAACGCTGAGGCCAACAACAAATTGAATAACAATCACAAGTAATTTCCAAACTAGATATGCGCGTCGCGCTGCCGCCGTTGAACTTGACCTGCGTAAAACTACCGTGGCGAAAATTTGTTTTATTTTAACGAAAAACCAGCATCTTCGGTTATTTATTTAATATATTTCAATATAATATTTCAGCACAGTTAAAATTAATTACATGCTGTTCATACTAGATTTCAATTAAGTGCGTTTATTTTTATATCATCATTTTTTAATAAATATTCTATAAGTTGATTATTTCTAGTAACAGTACCTGTGTAGGCACTGCTTAAGTACAAGTTCAATCGTAAAAAAAAATGGAAAATAATCCAAAGATTATGTTTGTGTTTTAAAAAAAAAATACGCCGATTTCACGCCGATCATTGCTATTTAACATTCACAAATGTACGTAACTTAGAAAAAGTCATACATACATACACATAGTCCAGGGATACGAACCTTAGACCTCTGTGTTGAAAAGCAACAGTTCGTCAACTAGGCTATTGGTGCTCTAAAAAAACGCGATCATCGTTGCACAAATAACGTTGTTGAACAAACAATTACAGTTGTTGAAAGTACAACGTAAAATAATAAATAAAAATTAGAAAAATATGTCGATGGTTCGAAACCCTGTGGAAGTGTGTACAGAGGACTATAATCCCTAAAATACGCACATTTGTGAGTATTTTGAATCAATAGTTCTTGCAGTGAAGGAAAATGTTGTAACAAAACACGTCGAAGAAGGTTCACATCCCCTGGAAAACGTGTTATATCCCCAACCCACATTGGGCTAGCGTCGTTGACTTTGGCCTAAACCCTCTCTCTTTAGAGAAGACCGGTTCCCAATAAAGAAATATAAGTAATGATTTGATGGTGAACAATAAATATCAATTATTTTTAAAGACATTTAAAAATTCTTTTTCAAGACTTAAAAATATTATTTCATATATCTTTTTCCGAAATTAATTATATTCAATATATAGAATCTCTAGAAGCATTATTAATTTTTACTGCCTAATGCTACTTAATGTTATATCTACTTCTTTTAATTATATTTATTCAGCACTACTTACAAATAAAGGGTGCAACAAAATTATTTGTATCACTAAACCACTGTTAAAAGCAAGTTCTGCATGGTCAACGGCTGGAAAATTGATTTGTACACTGAAGATCACTTTATGCAGATCAATCAATCAATTATAAGAAATATTTATGTTAAATTAACTGAAATTAATACTAGTGTTAAACTACACACTAACAAAACCACTACATACTACAAAGTTAAAAGCTCCAACGATGAAATAGCTACGATATGGCAGTTACCCTTCCTTATAAGCACTTCACTTATAACACTTCACAAACTTTGAAAAAAAAGTTCACAAACAGTTGAGAATTGAACACTTATACCAAGTTGATGAGTGGTACTTTGATAATGAGAGTGAGAGGAGGGGATGCTAAGTACTTTAAAGCCGAAATTAAATGAGTGTTACGCCGTAGAATGCTAATGAGGGCTATAAAATAATACTTTCAAGGTCAATCCATTATAAACTTAGAATGTATTTATTTTTAAGCATTACTTTATTTATCAAAAGTTGTTTTAAACTGAAACATCTCCTTAAAAATTAATGAGCATTGTTCAATCGACCGCGTAATATAAATAGTATGCACACATATACTTATAGATAAGAAATTTCTGTATGCAATGAACTATGTATCAGGTACGCTTTTTATTTTAAAGTAGTTCTGATAGTGAAGAAGAAGCTATGGTTTCATAAGTGACATGCTTACAAGTGCCTATATAATACACATCTACAATACAACAGGCCAAACTAACAGGCATAGGTTCAAAGTTAAGGAAATCCAAGTGTTGATATGCGTTAAAGTTTACGCTTCCTTGGCTCGCGTATTGGGAGATTTCTGTTTCTGGGGGCTTTTCATCCTTCCAGACAAGCTTAGGGGGCTGCTTCTGTGGAGACTTTTCTGGGGATTTTGGCTCTTCGTTGCCGACCTTTGCCTTGTTTCGCGTTTTATTCAGACCTTGCTTACGCGTGATGTTGCCTGGATGAGAATGATATCAATGAAAGGCGCATCACAAAAATACTTAAAAAACCAATAAAATACAGTTATTTAAAACCGATTTTTTAAGCAGTTCTGGGACTTGGAAATTGAAAAGGCAGGAGTATGAGTGATACAATGAAAAAACTATCAATTTAACACACAATTTATGCTCCCAATGAACTCATGTACCAGAATTAAAGTTCAAACAAACCTATCTGCTGCAACATTTGACTGAGAGTCAGAAATTGTGAATTTGCCCGGGAGTATCGGTATGGAGGGGCCCAGGGGCGAATTTCTTCAAGAGGCAAGGGCTCAAGTTGGTCATATTTGACAATGCGCTTCTCGCCGAGCTCCTCAATGAAAACAAGGCACGGCCCACCGTCAGGGCGCATTTCCTGAATATGGCAGTGATAGGGAACCGTTTGATCTGGCTGCAGCTTGCATAAACACTTCACCCCCACTTGTAATGTCGTTCCATCTGAATATCTAGCACCATAACGCATTTCTGCAATTACATCATTACAATTTTACTACCATTGACAAATGGAGACAATTAATTGAAAAGATGCTGATGTACCTCGCCGGAGTTCACTCCACACGTCAAACTCTATGTTCCTGTAAATATCGGGGTCCAAAGCCTTTGCCACTTTATAAGGAAATGGAGTTATGCCATTATCCAGCAAGTCTTTAGCACTGTTCACATTGAGGCAGTTCATGCAGACATTCTCGAGCTGAATGAGACTGCGGTTGAACACAAAGATGCTCAAAGATTCCTTCAAAAGACTGGCTCTTTCCAGATCCTGAGTGTGATGTTTGCATTTTAGTGCTACGGCATTGTTGTTTCTGTCTTTGTCATCATCATTAGTGGCCTCAATGAAGATCTTCGCTCTCTCTTTTTGCTTCTTACGGCGTTCCACATTCTCAGACATGAAGTACTCAATGTGGTTTGTTGGCACTTTGTCGTGGAGCATTTTATCAACAGCATATGACAAATCCTTGAGTTGGTACACTCCATCATAGAGTATTTCATAAACTAAAGCTATAAATATTGACAGTGTAGTAAATGTTTGAAATAACATATATATGTCAATAAAGGATTACAAAAATGATATTGTTCGGTGTACATAAAGGGAATTAATTCATGAAGTGTTCATTGAAATTTTATTAAATACAGGCGCTAGCTAGTTATTTTAAAGAATTGTATAAAAATATATTCATTTCCAAATACCTATGATAAAAATATGACTTACACTGGCAAAACGAAGATGAATTAATGAAATCTTTTGTGTAAACCGCATCAAAATGTTTGGTTTCAGGGGAGTAAAACAAGAATATTGTGTCTCCATAGCCATTGCATATTTTAGTTTGTGGCCCCTTGTTGGCCTCAAATATAACAAAATCGCGCCTGTAATGTTCAAGGAGACATTGAAAATGCAATACAAGTAAATTGACACTCGGTAAACCAAT
This sequence comes from Hyposmocoma kahamanoa, assembly GCF_003589595.1. Taxonomy (NCBI): domain Eukaryota; kingdom Metazoa; phylum Arthropoda; class Insecta; order Lepidoptera; family Cosmopterigidae; genus Hyposmocoma; species Hyposmocoma kahamanoa. The sequence goes on from NW_020653850.1 coordinate 735,639, forward strand.
TATTCAAGTTATTAGGGATTTTCTTACCAATAAAGATGGCTCATGGCAGATATCTCAATAAGCCCTCCCCATTCTGATGGGTTTGACATCTCTTTGAGATAATTTTCGAATGGACAAGTCAAAGACTACAACATAAAAACTCGTGTTTAGGCTGGGCTTTGATTAGAAACAATGAACAAATATGTAGATAATGATCATTTAGTCCTACCCCTTCAAAGAGATGCCGCTTGGAAGCCATGAACTGAACGCAGTCTAGGCGAACCTTGTGAAAGTATCTTTGAGTATTGTAGATATTCTCAGAGACGGCCCTAAACAGGCAGCTGGAGTCCCTAGCCGTGTGCTTTCGAAAAAAGCCCATCTCGTCCAGCCATCTGTCGGGTTCCGACGAGCGCTTATGTATTTTCCAGGGCCCGCGGCAGCGGATCGGTGAAGGCGACATTGTATCGTGCCACTATGCTAAAGATCTGCAGGTAAACAAAAACAAATGACGCTACGGCCATGTCCACATCGAAAGATTTGCGCCTCCGCAAGTATAATCCTTGATGACAATAAACAAAACATAGCATAATCACAAAACCATATCGTAGCTATATTGTCTGGCGAATGCAAATGGTTGTTTTGCTGTCTACGATACAACACGTGCAGATATTTTATGAAACGTACAGCGCTAAAATATTAACAAAACACTTACCGAAATGATATTTCCCAACCGTCAGCATCAGTGTTGAACTGTATTTAGCAATACCTAGTTATATTTCAATAAAAATGAATGAAAATTGCACGTGCCAAAAGCAAACCGTCAAGAGCCGGCGGGAAGGAAAATCAAAATAGCATTTTTGCACATAGTGTTGCCATTCTTCACAATATCATGGACTTGAATTTTTACTATTATAGGAAAAACATCTGTATACTCGTAATATTATAATATTATTTAATTGGAAAAAATATAAAAATATATTAAAAATGATTTTTTATTTATTATACATAATAAATTAATTTCTTACTCACGGCGGGCGCTGTCTTTACTGTACTCTTGTATATTGAAATTTATAATTCTAAACTTGCACGTTTAATATTTAATATCAGAAACATTTTAAAATACCATGACGGCAGCACATGAAGCTACATATTGACGGATATTACTCCATCACACACACAGAAGTCGCACTGGAGGCGGTATTCCGACAAAAGTACATAATATAACTTGATGTGCTGTTGACGTAGTACAACTACATGTAAATTAATTTCAGTTTATTCACATTTCACTTTACTTTAATAAAAATTTCGTTCAAATGAAAACCAGCTGACCACTAGCAACTACAGATGATCGCTCAGGATGGATAGTAGCAAGATTAATGCCATTATTGATGTAACTGTGCTTGTGAAGCACAGTGTTATTTTTCCCTTAAAATCGGACATGCCCCTGTTAACAAAAGAATCAGAGAAGATGTTTCATTCCGAATGCATGAGTAAAACTTCCATGAGTATCACTACAATAGTTTTGGGAAAAAACTTAGATTAAAGTTTATGTCCCGTATTCGGTATTTTTTGAAAATAAAATTCTAGTGACCAAATCGTTACAGCTAAGCAATACGTTAGATTGTTTTTTTAAAGGCCTTACTTGTAAGCATATTACAAATGTTTGGCCGCGCTGGCACATATAGGCTAAATCACATAGGGGGTAGGCCCTCCAGCCTGGAAGGAGAGTCCCCACATAGCCCCTGAGTCTCCCTGGGCTCAGGGGTATCCATAAAGATTTCCCCCTCGTCAAAAAAAAAAAAGCTAAATCACATAGGCACCTAAAGAGTAAATCGGTATTTCGTAATTTTTTTTTACTTAATTTCTTTCTAACTTTTTTATAAGTTATTTTCTATTTGCAACTTGTTTTAAAACCTAGCCTCACTTATAGACTAGTTCCACTAAAAAAACTCAAGTACTAACTCCGCGCAATTTCCGAAATAATAATTTTTGAAGTTTTCGGGACATTAGCGAGATTTAAAGCTTTGATATATGAGTATAGCTGGACAAAGTTCATCTAATGTACTTTATCTACATATTTTGTGTACACTTCAAAAAATGTTCAAAAAAGGCTTTTTATTTATTTAGAATATTCCACATAGAAAAAACTACACATTAAGTAGTGAACCATACTAAGTAACGTCATAGCATGCAAGCCCTTTCTGGGCAACCTAAATGGAGCATTGAACTGCAGCACATTCAATACCTGAGGGCAATCAAGTAGCGACATCGACATTATAACCTAATTAGCGATTTACAATTGTATATTGGAAAATTAAGTCAAGTATCTTGCTACGGTCAACTAAAGAAACCAATATGTAGGATTGAGTCTCTGTGGATGATCTGACAGCCTCCTAGTCTTAAAATCACCGTATGCCAAATGGTATAATAGAAGCTTTCCAAATGCTTGGCATACACTTTATTGTGTGGATTCCAAATAAAACTGCTGAATTCAAGTATAAGTTGTAAAAAGCTTAATTTTTGTTGAAGGCCTTCGCATTGCACAATATGAACCCCAGCATTATAAACCCCTTTTCACTGTTTTTTTTTTATATGTGAGTCAAACTTCAAATTTTTATCTACCAACACCCCGAAATCCTGTATCTCACTTAACGTCCATAATTTCTGTCCATCAATTTTATATTCATATGACTTCAAGTTTGTTGAGTGAAAAACGAATATGGTGACATTTACCAATATTTAATATCATTTTGTTAGATGAGCACCAATTATGTTAATTGTTAATGACTTCTAAGACATCAGCAAAAAGGTACATACTTGAAAAAAATAGGACCAAATTAGACCCTGAGGAACCCCAGATAGAGCAACAAAAACATTTGAACAAAAACCGTTAACCACTACTTTAGAACGCCGATAAAATAAGTAAGATTTGACCCATTCAAGCAATGACCCACCAATGCTCAGAAGCAACAATTGGTTTAATAGGATTTAATGGTCGGCCTTGACGAATGCGTTACTGAAATCTGTGTAGGTATATGATATCTACTAGGGTTCTATTATATGCAACTCAACAACAGATATTTCTAGTGGTAGAAACTACAAGGGTCAAACCTCGTAACTTAGATTTTCAACTAAGATTTAATGACAAAATTGTAAACACAGACGCAGAAGTTGCTAAAATATTTGAAATTTTTTTTACTGACTTTCCAATTTTGACTACTAAGTCGTTAAATTCATCTCCCACCGCCGCTGAATCCTTACTAAAAGAAAATAATGCAGTTAGTATCACTAATTTAAAGTTCTGTCATGTATTTCCAAGCGATATTGTTAAAGCCTTTAAGTCTATAAACATAAAAAATACTGCTGATCTTGATGGTCTTTCAGTCAGAGTAATTAGTTCTATAGTTGATTGTATTGCGCCTTACTTAGCCTGTGTCTTTAATAAATGTGTTGATGATGGTGTCTTTCCTGACCTCATGAAGCAAAGTAAAGTTATTCCACTTTTGAAATCTGGTAGTATTTCTGACCCCACCAATTTCAGACCTATATCAAAACTACCAACTCTCAGTAAAATATTTGAAAAAAATATTCTAAATCAGATGTGTGCACATTTTTATAGTAATAACTTAATGTCTCCTAAACAATTTGGTTTTACTCGGGGTCTCTCTATAACCGACGCTGGTGTCGAGTTGATTAATCATATATTTGATGCATGGGAAGTCTCACATGATGCTATTGGTGTATTCTGTGACCTTTCCAAAGCTTTTGATTGTGTGCACCATGATACACTGGTCAGGAAACTTCGCCATTATGGTGTGGCGGGACGTGATCTCGACCTTCTTAAATCGTATTTGCGTGGCAGGGCACAGAGGGTCGATGTTAACGGTACGAGATCATCAGGATCTGCAATTAACATGGGTGTCCCTCAAGGTTCAATTCTAGGCCCATTTTTGTTTTTAGTTTATATTAATGACTTACCTAGGCTTATGGAGGGTATAAAACATGAGATAGTATTGTTTGCTGATGATACTTCCTTATTATTTAAAGTTAAAAGGCACCAATGTTCCTACGACGATGTGAACAATGCTATATCTAAAGTAGTTGATTGGTTTGCTATTAATAACCTACTTCTTAATTAGAAAAAAACAAATTGTGTGAAATTTACATTACCCAATGTTAGAGAGATGGTTACAAACATTGTAGTTAGAAACGAAAAATTGAATCTTGTGGATCCAGTTGTATTTCTAGGTATATAGTTAGATGCTAAATTGCAATGGGGTCCCCATATAAGTAAGTTATCAAAACGGCTCGGCTCTGCAGTGTACGCGATTAATAAAATAAGGAAACTTTCAGACGTCGAAACCGCTAGATTGGTTTACTTCAGCTACTTTCAAAGACATACGGCATTTTGCTTTGGGGTAAT
>NW_020653850.1:740440-759598 GCF_003589595.1 Hyposmocoma kahamanoa
TTTGAATTTGAAAGTGGCTGATCTTGATTTAACAAAACCGTGCTGATGTATAGTAAGTAATATTTTTTTTCAGGTGCCAAACTAGATGTTTGGTGAATTCTTTATAACCGAGTTCAAAAAAAGGAGGAGGTTCTCAATTCGACTGTATGTTCTTTTTTTTTCTTTTTTTTGTATGTATGTTACGCGATAACTCCGGTATTTGTGAACCGATTTTCATGATTCTTTTTTTGTTGGAAAGAGGGTACTATGGAGGCATAGTACTTCCATGTAATTTTGAAGAAAATCATCCACCTCTAAGGGTGGCTGTTCACGCATAAAGATTCATTTTTTTACTGCCTCTGTGGCCGAACGGTTACCATGCCGGACTGCCACGCAGAGGTCCCAGGGTCGATTCCCGGGCCGGGAGAAATATTTATATGGCCTACATTTATTTCTCTCGTGAGTTTGGGTGTAATTTCTATGTGTGTGTCCATAGCAACCGCGACACAGGGTTTCCCTAGTGCGGGGTTATGTTGAGTGTGTGCGTTATTATTTTTATAAATAGCGCCCAAATTTTATTATAAGGAGCATTGACTTACATAAGGAGCAATTATTTTAATGGTTGATTTTGCTATTCTCCAATTCAATGCATTTTTCTCTCTCAATGTACTTTTTAGTGAGAACCGATTTTTATTATCTCCTGTGTCAAGTCCCGTATAGTGGCGAACTAGGGGACGAATCCGGGTTTGCGCACTTTCCGGTAACCGATTTCAATAAAACGGTAATTTTATGTAATCCCACGTACTTTTGAGGTCGGTTTTTTTAGTACTCTGTACTGAGATTATCAAAATACCGTAAGAATAGACACCAATAGGGACGGTAATTTGAAATTAATTGACGTAAGCCTGATTTATATTATTGGACAAATAACGCCACTTTCCATGGAACACAAAAAATTCTGTCATCAAACGGTACACTGCGTCTTGTCTTCGGGAACTTTACTCTTTTATTATTTTCCATTCAATTAAATATTCACATTGGATAGTAGAAATGAAGTTCTATATAGCATTGCGCACTGCGCCACGAGGCTTTGCTCTTTTGTTATTTTGCATTTAAACCTTATGTTGAAAACCATTAAGTTTACATCGCATTGCCCGTGTTAATGCATCGCAGCGCTCGTTCGCGTCGCCTTCCCGTGCAATATGAGGCGACCTTAGGAAATCTCAAAAAAGTTATCTGAATCTTAATCCGTTTATATTAGTTTTCATTTTCATTGAAAAACCCTCCCTTCCAATCTGTGACCATATGAATTATCTACGTTAAGCATAAACTCAGTAAGGAATTAAACAAAACTAGATTTTTATTGTTTTTCAGATTATATTTTATAAAAAGCACCTTCTGTAAAACATACAAAATTCCAGTAGTAATAGTTTATAAAAGTGAAAATTTGATTTATTGGCATTTGCTGTATATGACAATATAAAAATGTAATATTGTATCAGACCAAATCTTAAATAATCGTATAGGATTGAGCAATTAATATTACTTTAGCAATAATAAACACTACAATAATAAATATCGGTGACGTTCCCTGGCTAATATAATCTTTAATAAAATTATATCAACAAAGAAATAAATGTGTAATATACCCACATTTTAAAACAAAACGAGGCTTGGTAACTAACTACAATTTTGACGTACAGACGTAGAAAAATATTGCATACAAGAAAGAATCATTGGTACGCTCAATACAATGGTATTTACTGAAGTGCAATGTATTGTCGACTTACAACACAAATCAGTACTGGACAAAAATACTTAATTATTCATCTCAATATAAATTAAACAATAAAATGCTCGTAAAATACACTTATTACATACCATTCAAAAGTGACATAGAAAATTTGGTTCCTATTATCTAATGATAAAGGCCTGCCTGCGAAGTAAATCAATGTTGAAAACATTTTCGTTACCATCCTGACATGATAATGTTAAAAAAAACAGACCGGCAAACGGGCCTAACACTTAAATACCTTACATCAAGTTTAAAATACGGCGATACTAGCGAGATAAATAGATGCTGGAGATAATTGGACGGCGTTCAGGCCGTTTTCTCCTGTTCGATAATGTCCTTGGTAGGCAGTGGGTTCTTCTCGCATGTTTCAGTGTGCTTCAACTTGGTAGGATCGAAATTCTCAATACCGTTGAGGAATTTGTTCTTCTCCTTTTCGGCCTCGATGGCTAAGGCAAAGATAACATCGTTAATATTTTTTTAATGATTCCAATGAGCAAGTTAATGATGTTATTAGGATGTACTACTGTTGACGTAAGAGAGAAAGAATTTAACTACAGATAACAAAACAAAGTAAGTGTAACAATTAGTAGGTACCTATACAAAAAAGGGGTACAAATAATGATACTTGTCATTTATCACATAGGTCAATATTATTTAATAAATTAGTACTTCTATTACACATTAGTATAGAATTCAGCTATACTAACATATGTCTATATTATATATAACTAACAAAAGTTACAGATTTTTGTAACAATGTTCCTATAGCAAAAAGGAGCGTGGAAATTAATTGGAGGCAGTAAAACTTAAAGCAGCAAAATAAAAACCTTCAATTGGTGGCAAAATGTTCTTTTCTTCTGTCGTCGCGTGTTTCATTTGGCTTTTGTCAAAGTGCTCTACGCCGTCCAACAGGTTTTGATGCGCCTTCTCCGCGGCAACAACTGGTATAAGCAAATCGTGCAAAGCAAAACACAAATAAATAAAAAATTAAGCGTTTAAATTGCAAACAAAATGTACTGTTGTGTTATGGGTAATACATAGGCAGAGGAAGTAGTTTTACGCTGTAAAACAGTTTATATTGAATTTTTTTATTCACTAGTTTATGGGCATTAAAAGGTCTGCATTTACATATAACTAACAAGGAAATAATGATAGTATAAATATTTTATTATTAAATAAGAAAAGCAGAAGATATCATAATGGTTTAATACTGTCGTTTATTTAAACGCCCAATAGTCTCAGGTCATTAACCGAAAAGATAATGGACGTTACTTAGAATAATAACGCATAGAAACCTAGTCCGCACACGCTAAGTGAGGCAAATTGAAGCGCTCCCAATAGGCCTACACGAGCGGACGGGCCTTCAGTGCTCAAGGTCAACTTGCACCGCGAACAGATCAAGAATTTTAGCTAAAAATGACGAAATGTGCGGTAAGTGAGTGTAAAAATACGTCAGACAAACATAAAATAGATACTAACATCACATTCCACAAGGAAGTAACGCGTTTCAACTTGTATTTTTATATAAATATTCACTAAAACCAAAAATTAACTTACTACTAAAACTAGCCTACATGAATTTGATTTTTGACTCAGTTGTGACAGTTCGTTTGATCTGAAACTATCATTCTATGCCATTGACTTACAATTATAATCAATGTTCTATGCGTTATTATTCTAAGAGACGTTAGTCCTTTATAACGTCAACACAATGAGAGATAGAATTTACGCGCACAACTAGGAATAGTATCAAAGCGTGCCTTAGTTTGCGTAAATTTAATGAAAAGCAACCAATTACATAATAATGAGTATGGTGGATGTACGTGCAAAGGGGCAAGAGTAATAAGAAACATGAATATACCATCTTTGTCAGGAAGAGGATTCTTCTCCTGTACTTCTGTATGCTTCAGCCGACTAGCGTCGAATTTTTCAATGCCTTCAAATAGGGATTTTTGAGTTTTCTCAGTAGCAACATCTGTAAACCACGCAAAAGAACGCATTTTAAATCATCACTTCAGGGGCAGACGTCGGAGAAAAACTAAAATTTTAATTCCAGTAAAAACAAAATCCTATTATGGATAAAACCTGGATAAAACATGCTTAATTAATAGGTTAATGTGTTTTATCGTTTTAATTTGTACGTAGGTAATTCAAGTATTTATATAATTAAGTGTTATCATCAGTTAAAAAATCCAAATTCACCCAGTATATTGATTAAAAGGCGGGAAACGAATAAACGAAGTCAGGTTTATTAGAATCTTCGTGATGGTGTTATGGGTTACATTTTTAATATTTTTTATTAGATATTGCGTTATTTCTGCACTCTGCACCTGTGAAATACCTAATGCATTTGGCAGTATGATTTTCTCGACGGTGTCCGTTCTCCTTAGGGAAGTAGTTTGGAATTTTTCTACGCCTTGTAGAAGTGCTGTGTGTTGTTTTTCTTTTGCTACGTCTGTAGTGAAATGAATTCATTTTGTTACTTTTCATGACATTCTTTCACGCTAATAACATTTTCACAATTAGTGTATTTTAAATTTAAACTTAAATGATTATTATTACACTTATTCGCCTAAAAAATAACAAAAAAAACTTATTGGCTTAAATAAGGCAGGCACAACTACGCAGAAATATAACGGTCCTAACTTCCAAACTCTGCAGGGGGTTGAAGTCTCAACACCAGCCCAAGCCCGTCTCTGACATCAGCTATTCAAAAGTACCGGTAAGTGTTCACGTTACCAATACAATTTAGTGCAATCTTTTGTTTTGTAGTTAAAGTCAGCGCTCTATTGGTGTCAAGTTATAACCAATTGTTTTTTGTCATACGACAAATTAAGCCACTTAGGCTTATGAATGACCATACCTACCGTAATCTTATAAGTATTTATACATTTTTCCTATCTGTCTTCGTGCAATACAACAGAAACCAAATAAAATTCCGCATACCTTCAGCAGATGGCAGCACAATTTTCTCGTTGGTGTCAACGTCACGAAGGCAGCTGGTATTGAAGCCCTCTAGCTGGCTTTTAAGGTCTGTCGCCACCTTAGGCAAGTCCTTTAGTGCGGGAGTGTCGCTCACTGAGCAGGCCATTTTTGGAAGATCTACATTAGACAATAGAAAGTATTATTAAAACAAATGGTATGTAAGCGCTTCGTTAGGAAACTTTGAAATTAGGATGGATGGAATTTTTAAAGGGAACATCAAATTCTTTCGCTTAAAATTTAGTTTTTATAGAAGAGCCGTATTTTAGCTACGACGTCAAATACTCAGAGTTCAAAACATAAACCCTGACACTTATTGTGTATTGCTTGAACTACGAAGTTCTAAATGGCAAGTTAAATCTAAACGGATTGACATTTCAACTACCGAGAATGAATGGTATAGATATACATACTACACGTATATCGACATGAAAGTAGCTCATTTAATAATTCCGATAATTGCTATCGTTGTAACTATAACTAGAGCAGAGTGAAGTATTCTTGCTTACGAAGTACAAGTCAGTATCGTTTGCCATATTCAAATATTATACTAAGCCTACTCGTTAATAAAAATACGGCAGAAGCTGATTCATCGTTCGTGACAAGAAGTGTGTGTAACAGTTTCTCATAGGTACTAAATGCTGCGCTAATCGAGCGGAAAACAACTCGAATTTGTTCAATCCTACTTGAAACCGTATAAATCGTAATTCCTTACTGATTAGAAAAAAAAAACTCGAATCGGCTTGAGAGCTTAAACCGGCTTTTGTTTTCGAATATTGGAATTTGCTGAGAGGAGAGCAAATTGGCCTGGAAAAATCCATTTTAATTAAATCTGTTATGGAGTTTTCGGCGAAAATAAAAACGATGCTATCGGAGAATAAGAAAATAAAGTAAAAATCCTACATATTTTTAGCACGTCTTAAGTTGGGCATTTAACTGTAACCAAACAACACGTATTGTGGGTTAACGCTAACTGTAAATACTCTACTTAACTCACAAGTCTGGTGTATCGCCCACATCGCGCTGAACATAAACGTATACGTACAATTAATTGTGCAGCCATTCTTGGTTACATTGCACTTTTTTAGGAAAGTAATAATCATAAGATTACGGTTACATTACTATTAAAGACGCCGTAAAAGTCGTTCATGTACAAAAATATAAAGTAGGTAACCTAGGCACCTGGAAAAACGATACCTCAGACAGGCACTATTTGGAGCAGGTAAGAAACATATTAAATTCGGCTAATCTGCAACTATCACGTAGGAAATTTCATAAGGTCCGCTGGTTCGTTCCGTGGCTTAGTAAGCAAAGCGCCTAGCTGAGTTTGCTGGAAGACGTTGGTTCGAATGCAGCCGAACCGAAGAATTTTTTTAAGCATTCGATCTTTACATTAACAATTATAACAGACTACATGGAGTAAGTTCACAAAAATAATTGAATATCATGGTGGTCAAACATCGTGACATTCAATAAGACTTAAAAAAAACATTATCATTTATTTTAAAGGTACTTGTCAATGTTAAAGAAAGGTTTTGCGATATAATTACGTTAGTTTTATGATGTACGCTTTACTTTCTACTCTTGTGGCAAATACATTAGCTCCTGTTGCTAATTAAATACAAAACAATGTGAGAATAGCTAGCGTTACTAGCCTGGTGTAAGACAAATGTGAGGAAAACCGCAAGCGGTTACACGTAACAGGGTAGAAGTTGTAGATAACTGGACTGACACAAATTGTAATTTTTAATATTGTAATTGAATGTTATTAGCCACTTTAAATTGCCATACAACGTACTATTCGAAATTTTGATAGCTAAATTACACCCTACCTCCGATTATGTACGCGTTCTCGTTCTCTTGTATATACAATTTTGGATTGAGCATTGCCTAGTTGGTATGTAAAGTACCCGGTGATGATTTATTTTTAAAGCTAAACGGGCACAAGAATCTCTGCACGCATCAGGAATACGAATATCATCATTGTCATTGGTCATTGTTGTCGACGGCAAAATGTACACTGTATACGAAATTAGAATACATCCTGTCGCGATCGAAACAGTCTTTTGTCTGATGGAGGATGTTAGATTTTGTGTCTTAGACGGTAAGGAGTACGAGGTTTCCAAGCATGAAATTTTCGTCACTTAGTTCTGTTTTATTGTTAAGTAAATACCTTGTAGAATTGTGTAACTTCTATGGAAGTTGTTCCTCCCGCGTCTTTGCTGGAAGACTTAACGCTATTTAAGTATACCACACTAGTCGATTTGAAATTACGTAGCTTATTTTTTAAAACTCTGATATTATAAACAAGAATTATTATTTACGTTCATATCAAAACTTAATAAATAAAGAAAATATGTCAGATTATTTTAATTATTGACACAAACTGTTGAGCAATATCCACGCTAGACGATTGACATGAAAACAACAACTGCCATGATAAAAAATAACCGAGTTCAGCTGATGCAGATATCGTATTTTGTAATCGTAAAAAAAAAATATTAAGTGTTTTGAAATTGCAAAGTATTTTAAACAATACCGATGACATAGTTTTCAGTTTTAATACATTTATAACCCTAATGTATAAAGTATAACCAAATATGAATTTCGACACTGCTTTGGAATTCCTTTGCCAATAAAAAGTAAATTTAATCATCTCACGGATAAAAGGAACAAAACCTGGAAAAGCGTCGTCGACTCGTTTGACCAGTTTTCGGAAATTACGAAACGCAATGCGATGTGAAGAAATACACTGGTATTGGTATTTTATTTTTAAATAAAACATGTTCGAAATGGCGAAACAGGTTGGCTTGTTTGAATATTATCATATTTATTTAAGAACAACGTCACTTTAGAGTCTGTTTACTGGCGCGACTGTATGGAGCGAGAAATTGAGTTATAATTCTTGTTTTTATTTGTCTTGTTTCAGTTCAATTGTAAACGATGTACACATATTAGCGAAGTTCATGAACATCATATTTAAGAGATTCAAAGACAGTTTGAGAACCACCAGTCTATTTGTATCGATATTGTTGGTGATAACCTAACTTTAAAGAACAAAATCTTTCCAATAACAAAAGTAATCTGTCACACATCACATATTTATCATATTTATGTATCTCAAATCACGCCACTTCAAACGTATTCATTGGCGACTGTATCTCGTTGAATCTACCACATCGTTTTCGTCGTGGTCTACCGACCACGGCGAAAACGCAGATGCCAATTCATTACCCACCCTGCTTACGGACGGTCACTCGAATTAATGCTTATGGCCTAACCTTGAAAAAAGACCAAGGGCTTTAAATTCATTGCGAGTTCTAAGACATTAGTTTTTGTAAATAGGAAATAAATAGGCTAGATTAAATGGATGCGTTTGGGTCCTCGAGACAGGGTGCTCAAAATACTGGCAGTGTTCCCCCATTCCTCCAACCTTCGATATTCTACAAATATAATCTAGTTAGACAGGTATAAGTTGAACAGGTTTGAACAGTTTAAATGAAGATAATTAATACTCATTTGGATTCCAGTGGAACACTATCACTAAGTGACCAATAAATCTCTCCTATAACTCATCCTCAATAAAAAAGTAACGAAAATCGAAAACTCGACTCAAATTCATCATTAGCTTTGTTTCGTAAATTTATTTGTACCTATTTTATCAGTTTCCCCGATAAGTTACTTTCAAATATCGTCCATTCTATTCGTGAAACTTCCGCAAATCTGCTCTATATACAAAGTAATTATACCATTGTCTGCAATCTTATTTATATGGTAGCAGTAGAGCTCCTTGTGAACGAGTTCGTCCAGGGAAGTACTGCCACCTTACGTATTTATGCCGTAATGTGAGCATTACTGCGTTCCGGTTTAGAAGGGTGCTGGTGAAATTACAGGCACATGGGACTTGTCAACTTATGGCTCTGGGTGACGAGCGCAGTGTCAGTGCCCATAAGATCTTTGCGATTTATAGCTCTGAATAGCACTGCAACTGTTATGGATAGGTGTGTCGCTGTTGGTAACCAGGCGCACGACTTGTTCGTTCCGTCACTTGGTATTATAAAAAATCTGTGTATCCGTTATTGACTGCCGACCTTCAATAATTATGGGTCATGCCACCATTCGTAATCAGCAAAGGATGCTCTCAGTGACAAGTGTTGCAACATGGGTGATGGATTTAAATGAACATATCATTTAATCTATCTAATGTAGTAGACAGTGATAACATTCACTGTCTGTTGCATCGCTGACATTCACAAAATATTAATGAAATAGCTTTCAGAAGTGCAAGCAATTTGATGCTCCCGTCTATTTCTGTACTCACAACTACATGTAGTGGTGTATTAGATTTTTTCTGCAAATTCGGTTAACTGGCGTGTGGCGGCGAAGCAAAACGACCACTTTCCAATTTTTCCCAATAATACGGAAGCAATTATTTAACCATTTTCACGCTACATCCTACTCTGGCTCTAGCTTTACCATTGTCCAATATTCACGTTATGCAAGTTTTTAAATTAAAAACACCCAAAGTAAATGGCAACGACCTCTTCATTGCAAAATAGTTAATCCAAAACTTTTCCGTAATCCTACAGAAGTTAGTCGTATGCAAGTAATGATATTTCTTTCAAAAATACATTATGGGAATCATTTAATGACACCGCATTATCGAAAATGACGCCACTTTAGTAGCCTTTGCTTCGGTACGCGGCTAATCTCTTAAACGGGCATTGGGTGCGTCAGTGCGTTTGAATCATCGTTGAGTATCGAAGAAAAGGAAACAGTAGTTTTTTTATTTACCTTTGTTATGGCTTGATATATATCCTTGCAGCTTTATCGTACATGAGTAATAATAGAGTAGTAGTAGAGTAAGATATTTATCTTTATGTTCTGGTTAAATCAATAATCCTACTAATTATAATGCAAGCAGTGAGACACTAGTTTTTGTATTAAAAATACAGCAAATGCGTCAGCCTTATTCATCAAGTAGGCATCCCAACTTCGGCAGGCGAGTAAAACGAAAGTCACGGACGGAATTGAAAAAAGGGGAACTCGTGACTCATTCATTACAATAAATGTCACAGAGATGTTATTCAGCAGATATTAATGCCTTGGTGATAATTCCGGTGTACTTTTTCAGTTTTAGAATTGAGTTACTTTGCATTAAGTGAAACAATATACCCTTTACCTCAACCTTTTATGCCAAATGCTTGACAAGACATCTTACTTACTCTATATTTCTCAAAATAATGACAATATGTCGGCGTCGTCTAAATAAAATCAACGTCCTATTGTATAAACAACAAGTGCAGGTACCGTCACATGGCGCCTTTCCAAATCCTTTTATGGTCAACACATGACTGGATTCGTCGACCCGCGACAAAAAGTGTCCCAACGCACGCCATATGGCCGTCATGTCACATCAAGTCTTTTAATTGTCCCCCGCCATCGGCTTATAAAAATTTTGGAGGAACTACCTTAATTAAACCGTTAGTATGAAAACATTTTAAGGAGTTTTAATCATTATTGAGAATCGGAACAATATCAGGCTTGTTTATCGTTTACCTGCAAGTTTGCCTGTAACATTTCTAAACATTCTATAGGGCGCACTATAAGTTTCCGGAATTGGCCACTTACATAAACAATATTTTAAAAGTAATTACAACATTTGTAAATGGAACTCTTTGGCTGTAGAATACAGTTTGTTTCATCTGACTGTCACTTGTTTTTACATTGTGGTGTCATTTTAGAAATTGGTTGTCTACATCACCATGGATTTAACTCGTGAAAATTCTCGTAGTATGATTTTCTATGACTTTAAGTGTAATTTAACAGATCAGCGGAGCTTCGCTCGGCTTCAAACTGCTTTTGACGATGGAGCACCATGCAAGACGACTATTTATAGCTGGTTTGCAGAATTCAAATGCGGTTGTGTGAATCTCAGTGACGAATTTCGTGATGGTCGCCCGTTCACTGCTGTGAACAACAAGAACATCGATGCTATGCGCTGTATGATCAAAACAGACAGGCATGTGACATACCATGAGATTCATCATCATCATTCAGCATCTTTAGGCATAGGCATGAGTCAAATACAATCAGTACTACACAAACATTTGGGTGTGAATAAGCTAAGCTCTCAGTGGATCCCACACAATTTGACTGAGGCTCAAAAAACGGATCGCGTCATTTGGTGCAATGCCATTCTTACTACATATATTCAACGGAGGAGCGTCAAATTTGATGTGGGACATAGTAACAGGTGACGAAACATGGATTTATAGTTACGATTCCAAAACAAAGCAGCAATCGAGCGTATGGGTCTTTCGAGAGAGCCGAAACCAACCAAATGGCGCGCGTGTATAGTGCCTCTAAGCGGATAATTGCTTCTTTTTTTAATAAAACTGGACACGTGGTTACTGTTGCTTTGGAGAATCGTCGTACAGTGAATAGTGATTGGTACACGACCATTTGTTTGCCGGAAGTTATTGATAAACTCCGTAAAAATAACCGTAAACGCCGTATCATCTTGCGCCACGATAATGCCAGTTCTCACACGGCCAGACAGACAAATGAATTTTTGAAGGTGAACAACATTTACCTTATGAACCATCCCGCGTACAGTCCCGTCCTGGCACCTTGTGACTTTTATTTATTTCCACTCAGAGCTTTAAATTGCAAAGATCTGAGGGGCACTATCACTGCGCCCGGAGACATAAGTTGACAAGTCCCATGAGATGTGATGTTTTCAATGGCAGACTTTATGCATATGACCAAAATCGCGATTGGGCAACAAACAAAATTCGTCAAATGAAGAAACAAGATCAATTGGCGACTTATGTGTCTGATCGGTAGGGGGGAGGGTACAGTGAACCGAGTGAGTCATGCAAGGCCCGAGTGTCGAGCCGGCACCGTAGAAAGTTTAAGTTATTAAAATTTCACCGTAAGTACTGAGTATCGGTGGCCTCCAGTCGAGACGCCGTTTTTGCAGATTTACGACATTGATTAATTACCGGCACTGTTATGAAAACGAATTTCATATTGAAGTGTAGTTGCTTAACATCACAGTCAGTTTTGCGTAAGTAGGATCTAGGTAGTAGACAATAAATAAAAAAATACAAACTACTGAATTTAAGTGCTTTTCTGTAACATTATTCGAAAAAGCTACGATGAAACCGAGTATAAGAATAGCACAAAACAAGACCGGCTTTGAAAAAGCAAATGCAACGAATATTAACTTGCTATATCAATTAGTAAATTTGCATAACAACTAAATATAGCTCCATCCATACAGTGGCCAAGAAACACGTAATAAAGTCTGTAACAAGGATTAATAGTTTTGTTTTCTCGCCGCAGAAGCCACACGACCTGACCTTGCCGGGTCTATATTTCTGTTGAAGGATATGTAGCGTTCCAGAGCCATTCAGTATACAATAACGATTAACATAATATGCGTTTCACATAAGTGGAGCAAACAAGAAACTTTATTCATTTGGTCAAAAGTAAACGACATACTGTAAAAGGGTTAAGATAAACATGAATGTTGACCTTAAATTTAGCCTTCACTCGTGTTGTTTACTTCAACCGTTTTTAATTTCAGTTCTTGAAAACCAAACAACAAAGGAAGTCTTTAGTCAGAAAACACGCTATAAACTTGTCGCATTCGAGTTGAATGACAGAAGTCGTGAAATCGTGACATGTGTTTTCTAGTAAACAATAATGCCTAGTATTACGTTCAGACCTTGGCTAGGACGTCCATACAAGGCGAGGCGCGAACTTTCATCCATGTAAGGCTCTCCAGATGCGGACCGGGTCGCAATGAGCATGAATCAAGGATGACCTTTCGTGGTTGCAATAACACTGCACCACTGTGAGAAATATCACTCAATATATTGGTCCCAACTGATCTCAATTTCGTCCATAAAAAAAGTGGATACCAATAGAAATATGTGTTCAATAATAAATTAAAAACTCGAAAATAATATTTGCAGCTTTACAAATAGCATATGACGCTTGTTTGTTGATAAAATTATCAAGTGCAAGTTAGGACTTATCTATACCTAGGTCTTCAGTTTCAAACAGAACAAATATCATCACGTCCTACAGAAGTGACAGCTGTTACGTTGTTGCTAATAGAACTTGATCGATCGCTTATATATGCGTCTTTAGAGTAACAATTCGAAATAAAAATCTTAGAAGTCATAAGTACCTGCATTATTACATGTGACTTCTATAGCTCATAAAGATAACTATAGGAAGTATTAGGAAGAATTTAAATGTTAAGAAATGAGGATGTTTGCTGTTATGAATTAAAATGGCACGTGAATTGAGTATAAGCTGTGGTGAATCATGTTTTTATAATGGAAAAAGAAATACAAGCTATAACGATTGCAATTGAAAGTTACGTAGAACCTTCTTTACATTTATAATGCAGATTTATAGTTACGATTAGAGACTAAATTTTCACTTGATCTACGAATAGTGTCAACGCAATTACGGTTCAACAAAAGCACTTACTGCCCACGATATAATTACAGGCATTAACACAAATTTCGCGGTAAATGGGAATGAGGATCTAGTTGCTATTTCACGAAATAATATGTGTTTGTTGAAGTGTTTTCACATTGTGAGCACAATCAGCTGCGCAAACCTGGTGAGACCATTTCGTTGCACCCTGTATGTATAGTTTATAATTCAATAGCCCGATGCGAAGCTCACGTCGTACCAACGTAGTGTCAACAATGGCGCCCGTTACGAGACAATACGATCGACGCGGCGATTGTCTCGCCGCACCACATTACATGCAACTACATAATTATATATGGTACTATATTGCATACTGATATTCGATAAACTATGCTGAATCACAAGAAAGCGAAAAGACCAAGAGGCAGACCACCCGCCCGATGGATTGATGACATTAAAGGCCATTATTGAAAACCACCGGACACGACTCGCAAGGGACCGGAAAGAATGGCTCAATAGAGAGGAGGCCTATACTCAGCAGGGGGTGCAAACAGGCTGAAATGAATGCTGAATCACATCTGAATATAAACTAGAATGTAGGAATGAACTCTATCGTACATCTGTTCAGAACCAAGAGCAATTTTCCCAGATTGTATAAGTTCTATTCAATTGGGATTACATGACTAATCCCCGCGTAAAAGGCAAACTATACCTAAAATAAGACTTGTGGAAAACTATAATTTATAAACATTTTAGTTCATATCTTATTTTATAGAAGTATATTTACGTAAAAATGCTATTTTCGGGGAATAATAACACTATGAGTTTACAAATTGAAAGAGTATGTAAATTCAACCCATACGTACAAAAATATTATATAACAAAACTGGCTTTTACGCCATTTCTTTCTAGAAGTATCGATATTTAATAATTATAACTATTAAAAGCTCCACTACAAGCATAAAAATATCCGCGAGATGAATAAATAAGTAATAATAACAGAACGAATGATTCATGGCAGTTATCAATAACTTTTATACAATATAAAGGATAACTCAGTAGCAAAGTATAGGTAACATCTAATGATTTATTTAAATATGTTTATTGTAATGGTAGTGTAATCGGACATAGACTTTGGATTAGGTAGGCGATCCAAGATAAGAGTGCTCTCCGATCTGTTTTACAAACAACAAAAAAAACTATTTATCAAAAATAGCGCAAAATAAGTTTTATTTTTTATTATACCAATATTCCAGTGCCGATCCTTCATTTAGTGTTATCGTCCATTAATCACGGCTTGAATCATTCTTTGATAAGCCTGTTGGGTTTTCTTGAAGTAACCAATGTTTGTTGCGATTTACAGATAAATATTTCACCTCACTAATCATGACTTATCCGTATCAGGTGGTTTATATCCTTGATTAAGTCAAGCACTATTTTATGAAGAGAATTTCTCACAAACAAGAAATTTTAAGCATGATAAATGCAAGATGATACAAGATGACCGTCTGTACATTACACATAGAGAAAACAGCTACTAACATATCGCCTAGAAATTGTAAGCTAGAATCAATATCCCAACTCTTATTAGTGTAGAATACCAAAACCGCGGTGTCGATGACCTCTCGCAGCGCTAACATCACAAAGATACGTCTTAAATTTTATGGAGCGTCAAGTCGGTAGGCAATTAAAATCAAGCATTCTCTGAACGTGCTACTTTTTCAATTTATATGTCCTATCACTTTGCTGTACAAACAGTTACTAGTGCATATATATTAAACTGCATTATAATCATTCATTTTTATTCGAAGAGAAATTCAAGATGTAAAGACGATTTTAAACGCCCATGGAACATGGCTTCGAGGTCAAATATGTTCAATCGAAAAATTTTTAGTTACAGACGTCGCTAATGCTAGCTAGTCACATATATTGGAATATATGTGAATCGGCTGTAGACTATAATCTGCCTACAGACAGGTTTACGAGGGGCCAAAAATGCAGTAGGGTTCGTTAAGCCTCCCCCGCGAGAGTATCGATCTAAAGACCACGCACAGGTCACCTAGGGAGCTACAAGAGCTTTTGAAACTCACATTTGTGCACCCTCTCTACGCAGGAGTACGTAGTCTAAATGGTTTTATAAAATTTGCTGTTTAAAATGATGTGTTTGAAAATTTTAAAGCTTCTTTTCTTTTTTTTAATTCATTGCGGAAATGTCTCAAAGCACCCGGTCTCTTAATAAAGTAAAAGTTATGCTTTTATATAACAATCCAATTTTCCTCCCCCTAGGAACTTCTGATTGTCCGAACTTTAATATTTTGTTCAGCAATATACGATCTGCTAATTACGCTAATTCCTTTCACAAACCTACACTGGGCTAGGGGCGACGTTGCTCTTCCGGCAATCGATTCAGGGGAACCGGGAAACGCATCCGACTCTTTCCCGCAAACGCATAGCAAGATACCCCGTCTCGCTCTAACACCAACAGTGTCCTAAGCGAATTTCATTATTTACAATACACTTCTACCAAATATACACAAGATAGGTATGCATTTGTGCAAAGCTAGAGGGATGAGTTATAGCAGTTCAGACCAGAGGTAAATAAGACAGACAGACAGAGGTAAACTATTTACTAAAGAGAGCAGGAAAAGTAGTAAAGCACTTTTGTGAATCTTTGCTAGATTTGTATGGTACCTACACATAACTACGTTTGTTTTATTATTCTCTAATTTAACATATTGTATCCTGGCCACAGAGCGTCAACAGGAAAATGATTGTTGTGAACATTCATTGTTCTTTACAGGAATTTCATTATTTGGATCATAGTAAGTAACAGAGAGCAACTCGTGCGACAATTTCTATAAAGAACTTTTCAACAATACTACCTATTATCATCGGATCAGTAATTGCCAGATTTGGGGTACGATTGCAGTTCACGTTGTGACGCGTGAAAGTGGCGAAAGCCGGGACCGGTTTTCATTGCAGCGTGGTTTATGTCCCATGCTCACATAACTACATTTTTAACTATCTGTTATGTAATTATTTCATTATATTCGTATATATTATCATCGAGAACACGTAGACTAATGTGGGACAGACGAAGTTAACAACAATTAGTGAAGTGTTTTGTGCTATTATACACAGACTGAAGTAAATTTTACAGCTTTATTGTTTGAAGTTTGTTTATTTATTGTTTTTTTTTTAAATTTTTATGACCGTGGAATGTGGATTCATGCCTAAATAAATAATTGAATTATTATTATTATTATTAAAAATATAAAGAAATGCAAAGGATGACAATAAAGAAATTTCTTAAGTTTTCATACTTAAGTAAAAGACGGCTTAAATTAACGAAATAAGTGTAAAGCGGTGCACTTCTGCGTCTCTACTAGGTATATTCAAACAAATGCAGCTTAGAACGTAAACAGCGCCTACAATGTTTATATCTTATTTGAGAAAAAACGTTGGGCATTATTTATGGAATGTGTCAGCCGAAGCATATGTTAGTCAGGCTCTATTTATAGTGCGCCATGATTTATACGAGGGTTCATTAACTCGGCATTCTTAATTCCAGCAAGTTAAGGGCTAATCATTACTAATGCTATTTGAAACTTAGTAGTCGTAAACACGATCGTTAATTCTTCATAGCTTACTATTAGTACAAAACGGGTATATAAGTATGTATAGAGTTCAATAAAATAATTAAGAGACTCAAATCAAGATACGGTTGGAGTAATAATAGAGTCACCGCTGTTGATCACTCAGCTCACTTATTGGAACATACAGCCTTGTGATGAATAGAATGTTGGTCATTCAATATGGTTTCTTTAGAGTAGACTCAACAACGTCCATTGCTGTGTAGATCGTTACAATATCGAGTGTGAATTATGCGTCACATATTGAAATGCAATTTTCGACGGTGTGTTATTCCCGCAATGAACATTCCCGCAATGAACTTGAAGTTGAACGACACCACTTCGTTAGCGCAGCGCGGTAATTGTATTTATTAACATAAAACATCGCATTCTGCCAAACGAACCGTAGACGACCGGTTAATTTCTTTTTTTTTTCCACCTGTTCAGAGCCGTTTAGGCTTTAAATGCAACAAATGTGACATGAATCACCGTAGATAAATCCTTTTGTGCTTCCCTTCCCAATTGAGTACGTTAGTGCCGTGTCATCATCCCCCAAATCCAACCCTTAATGTTACAATCGTTATTGTTATTTTACGGTAATACACTTCAATAAGCTATTTTCTGACGTTGTGTAGCAATTTAGACATAATAATTTAAGTAGGTATTCAGTTTGTTTACTTATGACATCTAAAATGCTTAGGATTTAAGGTATAGATCTTCAGTTTAAAGTAAACTACTCGTTTAGGTAATTTTCAAAGAATGGTTACTTAAAACAATACATTTTTATCATCACGTATGCAATTACGCGACGACAAGAGACGACGATAAGTGTCTTTAAAAAAGCAAAAGAATTTCCCGTTTAAACTTGTATACCACGTTAAAGTTTATCTCACAAACAGCAATTTTAATAAATCGAGTATGAAGTCATGCGTCCGCTCCCACACGTTAGCCAAGCAACGGACAAAAGTGCCGTTAAAATGATACTCAATAAGAATTCACTGTACATTCACGGCAAAATAAAATAAAATACATCCAAGATCAATGAATCGCACAAGTGCATATACAATTTACACATCCTTCGATATCGCCGGCCGGGGATCCCGAGGGAGACACGACAAAAAAAAGTACACTCCCATTTTGTGAAATTTAATTGTTTAGTTTGATAAATAAGTTGTTCGGCTGACTCATTTTTCCGCATAAAACCGCTAAAAACAGGATAGTAATTTAATAAAATAGCAATATAAAACTTACCGTGATTTGGTGTAAAAAAAGTAAACTAGCGTACACACAGTTGGATCGTCAATACGCGACTGAGTGAAGTCGGATTTGTGCAGGCCGCGGCGAGTGCGGCGCGAAGTTGCCGTGTTCCGGAGTCACAATAAAATGGGGGTGGCTTCCATACCACTGTATCTTGACCTGTCACATACACTATAGTACAAAATCTATAAGATATAACCTTAGACAGTATTTAATGTCTAAGGTCCTTGTTCGATGGTGAAGCATCAATGTGCTGTACACCGAACAAATAAAGTATGCGGATGATTCATAGCCCTATCGAACTCACATTGGAAACAAATGAGGTAAATATGTGTTATTAGACGATGGTGTTATTGTAAACTTTTATTGGATTAATAGCTGAGTAGGTACTGGTTTTAAAAATTTCTTTGCTTTGACATTACAAATAGATACCAAATCCATTGTCCACATTGACATGATTGTCCATGATGTCTCTATAAATATGAAGTAGTCGAAATTATTATATTTTGTCTAGGTTAACCAAACGGAAGACGGCTTTCTTAAAATTGTTATACTGCCACCTTACCTATTCCTGCCGCCAAGCAGTAATGGTAAGGGTGCTGGTGAAATTACAGGCACATGGGACTTGTCAACTTATGTCTCTGAGTGACGGGCGATCTTTGCGATTAAAGCTCTGAGTGGCACTGCAACTGTTATGGACAGCCATATAGCTTACCAATAACACGACTTGTTCTTCCCGTCACTTGATATTATATAAAAAAAGAAAAGATGAAATTAAATTATTGAAGGAAAATAAAGTCTACGATCTAATAATGTGGCTCCACAGCCTGTCCCACAGTACTGAAGTAATATACAGGTGTAAACGTTAACTGTTATTGATGTCGTTTTACTTATACTCGTTATTCCTTACTCATCAACGTACTTTCATTACCAGTTTAAAGATTTTTGTTATAATACAAACTGAACAGTAAAATGTTAGTGGTAGGAATCAGTAGTTGTAATTTGTAGAACCTTCAAATTGAATGCAATATTGGTTCTTCATTTCATCATTGA
>NW_020653850.1:764598-789257 GCF_003589595.1 Hyposmocoma kahamanoa
ATAACAAACTGTTTACAATATGTAGCAACTTTAACATATTCTTTACCAATTTTTATAAATCGAGTTCTTAGGTTTTCGTAATTGTTATACACAGGAAATGAAACTATTTTTCCGGATTTAAATCGCGCATATTTGTTTTCTTTTTATTTCCATAGATTTATTTATTACGGCGTTCCTTTGTGTGGAATTAATTGAGGATATCAGCGCCTTACATCATACAACCAACCGGACAGGACTTATACGGGTCTACCACTCTGCCAAAGTTGGTTTTATGCTCTAAGAGTACAGCGTTACTACATACTTTTCACGTATAAAACAAATTTAATATTTTTATACATGAAAATACATCCAAATATATGTACTTTAGCGTCATTTACAGTAAATTTGTAGAAAAAAATTGAATATGCGTTAGACCACTTTCGCCTCAATTATGAATATGAAGAAAATTGTATAAATAAAGACTTCTAAACAATGGATTTACTTTAATTCTAGATTGTATTCGTATTTCATGAAGACAGTTTGTGTTTCAACACTTAATTTATTAAAAATATTGTAGGACTCAATTCTGTTACTATCTTTATATTTTGTTCCACTTGTGAATAAAACCAACGCGTGCGTCACAAAAACACGCCATTGTTGTAAAATTGTTCCGCAAACTGCTTTTCTTTGTCATAACACGTATGTGATTCAGTGGATATTATCACAAGTCTCTTGCCACCACTTGCCAAATCTATATTCTAAATACAAATAAATGGTGGCAAAAAGAATTTCATGATATAATGCATTGACTTACAATTATAAAGTCAATGATATAATGGCAAAATCATAAGTGAAAAAAGTACTTGTAAATAACTTGAAATATATCCTTATCGTACTCAGCATTCATATGTCCCACTGCCGGGAACGGGTCTCTTCTAAAGAGAGGGCCGAGATTCTATAATTTATAACGGGACTATTCCCGTCGTTGCCCCGGTGAGGGTTGGGGACTCAATACGTTTTCCAAGGGCTGTGAACCTTCTTCGATATGCCATGTTTTCCTTCGCCGTTGTACTATAAAGACTCCTTTTTCAACTTTAAGTTATTATGTTCTGATCTTGTAGGTATCCTTATGCATTTTAAAATGAAAATAGAATGATTTCTTGTTTGAAGGGTCCGTTCCGTCCACAACCTCGACAATGTTGCAGATTTTATACAATACCAATATTACCCTACTATTTAGGTGAGGACCCTATTATCTATAAGGCAAGGACCCTATTGTTTACTAGTAAGGATCCTATTATCAATTAGGCGTGAACCTCATTGCCTACTAGGTGAAGATCCTATTATGTACTGGGTGAAAACCAAATTATCTACAAGAGGTAAGGACCTTTTTATTCCTTGACATTGAATGTTACGAGTTATGAAATAAATGATTTTCTTCTGTTGTATTATATACTACTAATTGACATTAACTCTGATGGCGATCTTCGCAGCCAGATATATCGTCGCTTAAATGCCAAACGGCCGGCCGCATGTCAAAAGTTCACTTTTTTACAGGAGAAGAGATCAAAGTTTTCGGACTCTATAAATTTGTAAACACAGACACAACTCACAAAAGGACTGTTCAGCTCAAAAGTTGGCCACAAAAGTGCAGAATGACAAAATATGTACTACTAAAGTTAGACCGTTTTTAAACACATTTTTGAATTTTAGAAATCATTTGTGATGCGGCGATTTAGCATTTAAGCGACGGTATATGTAGATGAAAACAAGGATCTATTAGGTGGTATACTCAAGAAATAATTATCATCGAATTCCATTTTGGTCACTATTACCTACTGTTTTACAAAATCAGTCTATAGATATGGCATTTTCTTTATTTGAGCCGTACGAGTGATCTAATTACTGGACCATACTTTTTATAAAGAATTTTTTTACTTATTAATTTTACAAACTTCAACACTGAGATTTTTGTATAAGTTGAAGCAACTTTTTTAAAAACATCATTCAAACCACATACACACATCTTATGCCATTATCATTTTGTTTAATTTAACGATCGACACGTCTGTGTATGTGAATACTACGTATATAGGTGAGTAGGTGTAAAAATAAAAATCTTAAATACCTGTAAAGAAAAAAATAATCTTTATTATTTTTATTTTTTTTTGTAGTAATTTTTCTCATATTTTTCTTTTATCTTTTTTTTAGTAAATGTATTTTACAGGGGCATTAGTCTAATAACTACACATTATATTAACAAGAGGGATCTTCTAAGGATATTTTTTAATATAACTAATTCTAATTAATTTTTTTTATAAACTTTTTCATATTATTTAACAAAAAAAAAGGAATCTTTCACGGTGGTATTCCAAGATGGTGGGACGAAATTACGATGAAATGAACGAAGCGTATTAAAGTGAAGACCAAGAATATTTTAAGTTTAACCACGCATAATAATATTATATAATTTAAAACATCATTTAATTTGGTCGCAGACGACAGCGGCAGTAACTTGCAACACTATAGCACGACTACTATTTGCTTAGATACCTGTAACCATGTGTTGTGTGATGCCTCGTCAGTTGACGGGCGGTGCGATAGATGCAAAGTAATTTTACAGTAAATAGTAAAGCCGCCTACCACCTACCGCGACAGTAAAAAACTCAACAACAAAAAACAAAATCGCCAATCTAGTTTACGTCGCACTGCTAGGCACGGACCTCTTCGAAAGACTTTAGACTGCCTCCGTGGCCGAACGGTTACCAAACTGGCCTGTCACGCAATGTCCCGGGTTCGATTCCCGGGCCGGGAGAAATATTTTGTATGGCCTACATTTATTACTCTCGTGAGTTTGGGTGTAATTTGTGGTTGTCTATGTGTGTCCATGTCACCCGCAATACAGATGATTTAAGGCCATAGTCCCCCGCGAGCCTCAATGATAGTTGGGTACTATAAGTTTTCCATATATTACGATGTTTTCCTTTGGCATTAGAGAAGAATATTGCTAGTAAATATTTACAAATGTACTTAACTTAAACATTGAAGTCATGGGTACATGCCGCCAAAGCGAGTCGAAACGTTGACCACTC
This sequence comes from Hyposmocoma kahamanoa, assembly GCF_003589595.1. Classification (NCBI taxonomy): domain Eukaryota; kingdom Metazoa; phylum Arthropoda; class Insecta; order Lepidoptera; family Cosmopterigidae; genus Hyposmocoma; species Hyposmocoma kahamanoa. The sequence goes on from NW_020653850.1 coordinate 767,670, forward strand.
AATAGAAAAGGAACCGCTCTTAGTAATAATTACGGCAACATTTAACACAATACGGAGCCCTACGAACTTACTCATCAATGTATAAGATATTATAACTTGGATAAATGTGAAACGTAAAATATTTCTGGTCTCCAGAGTTACCTAACCTATTACTCCGCTTAATGATAAAACTAACATTAATAACTTGAACTTGTCACAATCGGTGGTTTAATCTACTTAGTGAACAGACATTACTTTTTTAACTTAAAAGTGGCAGAAGCGATTAGTCAATTTTGTAAAAGAATATTATATTATGCAAAAGGATTTCATTCTTTATACACAGTAAAAACGTCGTTAGTTATAGCCGTTATGTTGTCTCTAAACGTGTTGGCATTTTTCTTTCCAAACAAATTAAATTACCAAAAAAAAAAATATTTTGACAATTTACACATCACGTCTGTCGTTGGTAGTAATACAATTCTTATGTAGTTTTATTATAAAATTTTAAGTTTTGTTTATTGGAAAATAAAGTCTGTAAGCTAAACTAGATTCGAATCCACCAAAATCAGCTATTTCACCCCATTTTTGACATAACAAATTCAGCCAAGCCGGGAAGTGACAACAAACTAACCTAGCCATTTTACAAAATAATATATATTATCTTTTATTTCTGTGTCATGACTGTGCCAGGCAAATAATTACGACTCGTCGTAGCATAGGAAAAATGTCAAAATTAATCCTGAGTAACTATCGTCTACGAGATGCAGCTTTAAAGTAATCACTTGGTTAGAAACGCAGTTATTAACCATCATGCCTACTGCATTGTAAACTCGAATGGACCTTTAACAAATACTTTGACATATAGACGTGACCGCTATGAACAATACTATTCTGGGCTTGAAAACCTGCCTTTGTACAATGGCGGAGACAAAATTCCAACACTTTTATATGTGGCTAACAGTAGCGAGTCTTACATAATTACCGCCTTTAAAACATTACTAACCCTGCAATTGCACACGGGACACCGCTTGGCCTTCGACCACACTTTGACTGCGCACTTGTAACAACAACATATATGTGCTATCCGCCCGTGCACGAACACCCCAGACTTCGGCTCCGACACGCAAATTATACACATATTGTCGTCCTTTTCTAACTTATCACTAACTACTATTTCCCTATCAATTTTGTCTTTTAAACCATTGCTAATAACCTTTTTCGTTAACTTAACCGTTTCCTCGATGATCAGCGAAGGATCGCTAACGGTTTTAACTAGAGGGGTGACGGGTTTACTATCGATATCACAATCAGAAGTTTCGGATTCAGTATAGTCTGTTTTTATCCGTTTGTTGTTCCGATCGGCAGATTCCGCCCGGCGTTTTAAATATTGCCTAGATAATAACCGATTTGTTAACCTACTTTCAGATACCGTAGTTTTAACGTTTTGCGAAGAGGAACCTGGTTGGTCGTTTTGGCTAAACTCTTGGCTTTCGACGCCGGAGTCCTGGGAGAGAGTACGCGGCACTTTTGTCTCCAAAGTAGGAGTTCGTTTCCGTTTGCGCTTCGGTCTCGGCGGGAAGAAGTTTTTACGTACCTAGAATGCATAGTTGGACACTTTAGTAACATAACAGCAAATTTCGGACGACACAAAATATTCTATATAATACATATAAGAAAACTTCTATGTATAAATTCATGTTAAGTAGATTGGAACAATTCGAAATAAGAATTCAATAAAAAAAGAAAATGAAATAATGTATTTTAGAACCATTGACTTACAACTATATGGACGTCGGGTCCGCGCTAAAAAGTGTCCGAACTTATAGGGCGTTAAAATCGTATACGGAGCGTCATTCACGCTCTAGTCTTCGTTTGTTCGACTGACAGAGAAGCAAGCAAAATTAGACAGTACTGCGATGACATTACAATTTAAATTCACCGTTTTAGCTTTTTCATATTCCTTGACATGTCACTACGTTTAAATAGGTTGACTTGGGACATTTTTTTCGTGGTTTTTGTATTAGACACGTCGTCCATTTATATGTAAGTCAATGTTTAGAAAGGTAAATTTTGTGTCATCCGTTTACAGTATAGAGGACATAATACATATATATATATAATTAATATATTGCACCCTCAAGAATAAAGTGAGAAAATCCGAAAACTAGTTTTTAAAAGACTGACACAATACATTTAAAAAAACGTACATGGTACCAGTCATAATATGCCATTTGCCTGGTATCAAACATGACTAAATTATATTTGAGGGTAAAATTGATAAAACGATTGATTTTTTATTTAAAATTTTTCAATTTCGGAACTTTTTATTGATTTTGCGACATGTATTTATCTAGAGTACATATATACAAATTTATATCAAATATTTTCCTGTTCACAAAGGCGTAGTTTCGATAAGTGCTGGATTATATCATTGATAAAAATGTTGTGTGACATGTTTATTCCTCTGCAGGTGTTTACATTAAAAATTCGAATATCAACAGTATAGTTTTAAGTCTATTTAGTAATCGGATTCTCGTTTACATTTACGTTCGCGGTAAGTTCTTGTTTATTCTACAATGACCAGAGATCAGAATAGGCAAGAGTATTATACACCTGAACTTTAAGCAATACACAAAAAGCTGATATTACTGCTCTCGAAATGAAAAAAGTACAACTAACATTTTTTCAAAATTGAGTTATATACATATTCGGAATCAGGACACAAAGACTAATCGACCGAATTCTTTTTTGTAGTTATTTATCTCAATAATTGTTGGATTTACAGTAAGCTCAAAACTGATATCATTAATCATAATAAATCATATTTTCTTCCATAAAAAAAAGCCATATTTGACGTTTATTAAGTAAAAACTCTAAAACCAAAGGATTTTACTTACTTAGTTCTTTCAATTACAAAAATTACATATATAAAATATAAAGAACAGGATACAATACAATAATTCCATGATTTAGAAGACGGTATCCATTCCATTTGTATGACTTCTTTGAAGCTTAGGTAAGTATAGCCTGTTGTTAAGATCTCTGACAATAACTCATGGTGACTGTCAGGATGGCTGGTTGCCTGTGGTGTCTGGCACTGAGTGTATATTCAAGAATTGCTACCTATTTGTACGTTTTCTAAATAATTGCTACCTTTGATATATTCTGAGAAATTAAAAAAACAATTGAAACAACAACAAACAATTCTGATATCAGGATGGCTGGTGGCCGCTTTGTTCAGCTTGAATGGAGCGGATTTTCCAGGAATATGTATTGCTACCTATTTTTGCTACTTTCACGAATTAAAGGTATGAGCTTCTTATTTACATTAGTTTAAAAAATTTAACACCTATTGAAAATTTTACGAATAAGTAAAGCACTAAAAACTTTTAAAAATTTTGAAAAAATTTTAAAAAATTTGTAAAATGTTCAATCGGTTATGTAGATAAAAAGCTTACGTCTTTAATTCGCGAAACTAGCAAATAGGTAGCAATTATTCGTAATACATATTGTACATGGACGGGTGACGGGGGCGGCATCGACAAGCTGCTTGCGGTAAGAAAGAACGGAATAAAGTCGCAAAGTCAAGCGTGATGTGGTCTTGACTGTACAATAAATAGATTTCCTGTTTTATGCTTAATTGTATGAATTTGTTACATTTTCCTTAACAATGTTCAACGTTTTTAAAGTGCGTGCGTACGTACTTAAGGGAGATTTTAAGAGTGCGTTCAGGGAAGTACTGCCACCTTACCACTTTCTGCCGCCAAGCAGTAATGTGAGCATTACTGCGTTCCGGTTTAGAAGAGTGCTGGTGCAATTACAGGCACATATCAACCTATGTCGTAGGGCGAAGGGCGCAGTGTCAGTGCCCATAACTAAATAGTGCAACTGTCATGGATAAGCGTGTCGCTCACCACCAGGCGCACGACTTGTTCATCCCGTCACTTGGAATTATTAAAAAAAGGTAGGAAATGGTTACTCACCTGTAATATTTCCCACTGTAGCGGAAGTGCACGTTATTGCTCTTTGCAAGGCATTGCGTAGTTCCACTATAACCTAAGCGTTGTCAGGCGCCAATAGTGGAAAGTAGCGAGTTAATATCTCACCTTGAAGCATTTCTCGCAGTAGCGGTAGAGGGGGTTGTTGTTCTTCGCAAGGCACTGGGCGCAGCTCCAGTAGTCACACAGGTCCACCTCACTATCCATCTCCTCCGAGTCTGTCTGCTCCGAGTCCGCGAACTGCAGATCTCCGTCATCCCCCACCGACACCTCGACTACCTTCGTCGATATTATTTCGTTCTGGAATCGATTTAAATATATAATCAGTAACAGGATTTTAGAACTTATACTTGATTCTTCTCCTGTAGGCGACGCCCTTGATATCGAGTTGTAGGCCGAGACTCGGTTATCTTCCCTCTAAGTCGTTGTAGTGTTTAACATGATCAAATATGAACCGTTTCGAGGTTAATGTAAATAAATAAATAATAGTATTTTCTGTTCATTGCAGTAGGAAAGAAAGTTTTAATATTTTTTTCATCACACTTGCTCGTAAATAGTACGATTGCATGGTGGTTAAATTGACTACTACAATACCCCAAATAAAACCCTCGGGCGTTTTTTCTTTCCATTACAGCCATGGTCGGTAAGGAGTTTTATTTGTAGCACGACAGACTTCTTTACATACGTCAGGTTCCAGTTCAAGTAAGGAGGTTACTTAAGTTCAAAATTAAAATATTCGCCTAGAATGTTATCTAAACAGAAATTTAATTGCAATTCAGACACGTACTACTGATATACTCATTATTAACAATTTCTTATAATTGATTTTAATTACTTTCTGTAAAAAAAATTAGCAATTTTTGTTTGCAATCCATCATGGCTATATGCGTCTTTGATTTTTACAACATTTTAGTTCGTGTTGTATTATCTACGAAAGAATAGCTGGCTGACCATCTGTTGATTAAAAAAATACCCGTCTATTACAAAATCCATAATTGTAGTTGTGAACCATATTTATTCATACAAGAAATAAACATTGCATTTATTTCCTCGCAAATGTAATGAAAAACATTGTATGTTATGTATCACAGACAGTAAAACTAATATTGTTATCGACAATTAGGCGTATAGTTAGTATAGAGTTGCAGGAATTGGAGAGGCTGTGGGTTATATTTTTTTAAACATTTTTGACGTAATTCCACTTACGCCATTCTTTCATGGGAGGTGTGAAATGATTAAATAAAAAATAATTAAATTTTAATATGACTAATTAATTTATGTGAAGTAAAAAGAGATTTGCCAAGAAAGTGCCAAGTGGCGATAGAACAAAGGCAGACTTACTCCAATAACAATATAAAGGCATGTGAACATGAATTGATCCGACTCACATCGCTTTGTCCGGACGAGTCTCCCGACACTGGCGGCGGCTGGTCATCTTCCGCGTCCGTGACTGGCTCGTACTCCTCATCTTCACTAAACGGCTCGGTGTCGCTCGTGTCGCATACTATATCTATAAACACACTCAACTTGAGCAAGATGTCCATTTTCTTTTCAAAATTTCGCCCTCACCCGCACAGCTCACCCTTCGATGTTTTATCCTCACCCACTTTCGATGTCCTCTGCGTTACGACTTCCAAAGATGAAAATGATAAATATCTTTTACGTTTTTCAATATTCTTTTTTTTTCTATAGGCTTTTTTTTTCAGTTTTCAGTTTTAGTTTTTTTAATATTTTATGGTCTTTTTTTCTCCCTTTTTTCTTTTCTTTAATACTTCATATCATTTTCAAACTTTTTTCGTCACACTTTTTCTTAATTAATTTTTTTTTTGTTTCGTTTGTATTTTTTTGTATTCTTTTATAATCTTTTCAAATGTTTTTGTTTGTTTAGTTCTTTTCAACCACACACACACACACACAAATGTTTTAATTACACAAAAACAGCGTGCAAAATTATAGTTAGGTCTTAGAATAAAAAAGTTTAATCGCTTAGTGGGATGCTAATAAGGCCAAACACAAACACATAAAAAATCATATACGTGAATGAAATTTAAAAAAATCAAGATAATCTAGTACAAATTCATAATAGGCGCCCATAAAGAGATTAAAATATATTTTCATAAAATAATCATATACAATAAAACAACTCAAAGCTTATTAAAGAATACAACAAGGGATTCGAACCCACGCGTCTAACATAGAAGACAATATAAACAAATCTAAACTAAGTTTAATACTGTAACCTTACCAAATACAGTCACTAATCTAATTCTAACTAACAACTACACACAAGTACAGACTTATAAAAATAGTATAATAATATGATGGATGACACTTCAATGCTATACTATATTTTATGCATGCTTAGTCAATGAGTGTACCACATTGAAGATCAATTTCAATGAGTGGTTATTCCAAGCTTCTTTTCTTCAAGCATTTGATTAAACGAAATGATGTTTGGAGAATTAATATCTATACGTATGTAACTACGAAATGGAAATGTTGATTTTCGTATTCAATAATTCTTGGCAAAACAAGTCTCCTGTCCGGTTTTAAAAGAAGCTTGTATTATAATTTTCGCAAGCTACTCGTACTGCCAATGAGTTATGTACCAGTGCACTCTCTTTAAAAACTAAGAATCAGCTATGCAGCCGATTTATATCAGCTTCGTGTACTTGGTAAAATTTTAAGTGAAAAAAAACCTTACTATTGTTTCTATTGAATTATATCGAAAGAGCAAGGGGCTTGTTACAATTTGGTAAAATAAAATGCGCGTAGTGAATTACAAAAGTAAATGCGACACGGAAGGTCCGACACGAACATACCCCGCACGCTAATTAACGCCTAATGTGGTCCAATCCAATAGGCGCCGTACACACAATTCAAACCATTAATAATATTTAACTACTGAAGGAGTAGAGGGAAAAATCTTAATATCGCGTATTAGAAATAGTATTGAAAGTGATCAATGCCATCTACCGGCGTTGTGTCGAACTAACACTGCACAACAATACTATTTATTGTTAGAGAATTTTTAAAGAACGCCTGATCCAGGCTAGACGAAAAGCATCAAGTAACCCTAGCTAATTCAATTTCTTTTATAAAATATAATACGCTTTTGAAAAAAAAAAAACTTATGAAAATGTTATTAGAATCTCAGAACAACCACAATATCTTAAACAAGGAAATTATGTTAAAAATAATTGCGATGGTCTTCAGGTGAATCCCGCAGTGGGCACCGCCGTCCGTCAGGATATAGTGCTCTCACATACACCTGACAATGTTACCAACATCGTTAATACTAATTTTATTTATTGAAAAACTTGTTTAAAGTTCAAAACGAATAAGGGAAAAGTAGGATAACATGTTATACAGTTAACCTTTTAAAATTCATCAGCAAAGGTAAAAATCTAATTAGTAATATTGCGAATCTAATTAGTAATCTGGACATTGGAATAGACAGAATGTATTTACCAAAACTTCAAGTAATATACATCATAGAGTAGACAGTGCCTCCCTCAGAAATTGTTACATATCGGAAATGGAAACTATTTTCAGTCAGCCGCGATCACGGGATTGGTTGAAAAAAAATACGCCATGTAAATTCGAAAAAATTGGCTCATTTCTAAAAAAGAATATAACAAATAAATTAGTTTTGATTTGTCAACTTTTATTTTTTGATAATTACAGGATTTAAGTGGGAGTTATTATCCTATCCAACTGTATTACTCAAAGTTAAACTAAATACACTCTACCCATTCCGTTCTCAGGAGGAAAATCACAAAAGTTATATTTAACCACGAGTTATACTCCGGACTTGAACCAGAGGATCCTACTATTGGTTACGCAGTCGGGATGTTTTTATAAAAACAAGACAAGTTGTGACACGAACTACAGTGCATAACTACCAAGAAATTATGACATCACGAGATAACCGACCGGTTCTTTGAAAAATGTACAAATGGAAAGCTCAGGGGAACCCCGCCATGTAAAAAAAAAATTGTATAGAAAATCCTGTTAGGGCAAGACAGAGTTCAAACCCGTTACATAAACTAAATAATACAATGTTTTAGTTATAGACTGTGAAAATAATCATATTGAGTAGATACTTAACGTAAACACTATGTTTATCGATATATACATGAATACGATCTTATATATCACACGTACACATATAATGATACAAGCTCTCTATATCTTTTATGTACAAAACAATACATATAGACCGCGGTGGGTAGATAATGAAAAACACGTTTGTACAAGTCTATAGTGACGCGTTGAGTCATCGTACTAAACGAATTGCTAAGTGCTTGACTGCGCCTGCGTCAGCCACCGATACTTAGACAACAAAAAAGTGGAATGACTGTTCAGTCTCACTTAGAGGAATTTTGGACCATTATCTTTCAAGAATATCAAAAACATAGCAATAATTTCTAATTTTAAACCGTCTGGGTAGAGGAGACCCGTGCCCGGCAGTGCGACGTGTGTAGGTTGATTTCATACAATGCACAGAAAGTATAATTTCCCATAATGTATGTATCCTTAATGCAATCTTAGAATGATATTGCTTGGCCACGTTTTTTACGATAGGACAAATTTAAACGGACGTTATTACATACATAATAGAAGTAACTAGAGAAAATGTTGCCATGAAGGAAATTTTACCGTTTTAGTGCGAGTGAGTGTAGTCAACAATCTATGGCAACTCATAAAGTGTATAATTATTTTTTATTATTTTGTCATCTAGTCACATTTTACAATTATTATCATTAAAATTGACCCAAATAACTATCACCGCGTTTAAATTACTAACCGACCTACTAAATCCATATATGCACGCTCATGTGATATTAAATATTTAAAAAAACAGTTACTTCAAGTAAATAAATAAATATTAGACAATATTATTTATATACGTTGCTCTGATCCCAAATTAAGTAAGTAAAGCACTTAGTCTTGTGTTAAAAGCAACAAGACACGAGACAAACAGGAACGTTTTTCTATGTAGACCCAGGCGGGGATCGAACCTGGGACCTCATAGACGGTTACAACATGAAAATGCATGTGAATTAATGTATAATATACCTTCAATATTTTTGTACGTCTAATGTTTGGCCGGATACAGTAAAACTAACTTGTTTTTAACCCACTTAAAAAAAGGAGGTCCTCAATTCGACAGTATATTTTTTTCACGTAAGTTACTCGATAGCTCTTTTTTAATGAACCGATTTGATGATTCTTTTTTTGGTTGCAAAGAGGGTACCTCAGTATTGGTCACATTCGAATTTGAAAAAATATTCCACCTCTAAGGATTGCAAGCTATGGGATGAACCCGGTTTCGCGCACTTTCCGGTAACCGATTTCAGTGGAACTTGGCAAATAGATGTAATTCCACGAATTTTTGAGGTTGGTTTTTTAGTACTCTGTACGGAGATTGTGTTATACATATGTCAACTTCTGTACAACCTGTTTTAACAAATAAATATATTATGAATGAACCTAACTATAGTAGTCCGGGAATTACATCATCGTTATTTACGTATCTACGACATATCATGAATGTTGAATTAAATCCACATAGACAAAAGAAATACACATAGAGTAGACAATATCTCCATCTTCATTCCCGGAATATAGTATTGTATTTTGTTCTTTATATTTGATATATTATTGAGAATTAACAAACTACAGTATTTAGCAGAATTCTTCTGTAATTACTGTTTGTTTTGATTTCTTGCTTTTTATTTTTAATCATTTCGACACCTCAAAGCGAGGTTTTATCTAGTATATATGTATTACTTGAAATTAAGATAAATGTACTTTGCCCATTTCGATTTCTGTTTATAAGAAACGCGAATTTGTAATGGCACAAAACAGCTTACGCGGAATCCACCGTAGCGAAGTTTTATACTCCGTAAAATTTAGCTCCAATAGAATGGCAAGTTAGCAAAATTTTGACGGACATTTGAAGCAGCGTCCTACAAATTACGTATTTTTTTAGACACGGCAAAACAATAATTATTTTACATATTTCATAAACGTACGATCATTGAAACCCAGAAATAATTGATTTTATGACTTTTGGAGTTAATTTACATTAAGAAATATTACATTAATGTTCCTTTTAACAAGTTGACGGGGTGAAGTTACGTCAGGAGGAAAAAAATTGTGATGGGACACATATGTATGTAATAGTCTATCAACTCGTCCAGTCGAGAAACACTTTGGCTGTAATTTTTTAAATATTACGTGAACGTTTTAATTTTTTTAATTACTCGCGTTGTTTTGTGCTATGTTGTGTTTTTATTTAAGTTTTTAGTCAATATATTTTAACATCGATTCTCGATTTTACTGATCGTGTCCCATCATTGGTTCATGAAGTTTGACATGTGTCTTTCTAATTAAGCTAAATTTTACGGAGTTTAACTGAATTTTATTCTTATTAGGACAAATAGGCATAAATGCAATATTTTTTCTCAAATGGGCCTATCAAAATATTGCCTAAGCCATTAAAGCTAGAACAAAAACAAAACATGGTTTTGTAAGAAGCACAGCACGTGATTTAATTTTGCAAAAGTAATTTTTTTAAGGAGGGTTACATCCTTCTGACGCTGTCGGGTAATTATCCCTTAAACTTTAATAAATAAGGTGCTAAATTAATTGAGGAATTCGTATTCGTCAGATTGTTTTTAACCGAAAGTTAAGTTATTGTCAATTATATTTAATTTATGTTGCGGTACCGCACCGTACAGTTTACACACACGTATTCAATATTTATCATGTGTTTTTTAAACTGCTTGTAAAAGGGATATAATGATGTGTAAAGTTATAGAAATAAAGCTTTATTGGCTCGAATACCAAAGAACAAACAACAATTTACTAAGCAAGTAGGGTGTTAGTATACTTGCGAGATATAAAATAACTTCAAATATAAAATAAAAAAACTGATCTTAAGTCATTCATCCCCTAGTTTGCCATCCTTAGAGGTGGAATATTTTCTTCGATAATTTTCTTCCTGTTTCCAACAAAAAAAAAAGAATCATCAAAATAGGTTATCGGATACATACAAAAAAAACACACTGTCAAATTGAGAACTTCCTTTTTTTTGAAGTCGGTTAAAAGGGAAAATAAGGACTTTCCTCTTAAAGAATCTAAAGACAACCCGAAAAATATCTTATTATTTAAGTTTTTGTTATAGAAATCCAAAGAACATACATTTTAACATAATATGATCATTGTTAGTTAGTTTGTTCTACTAAATTTGTATGAGAAGGTAGCTTTAGATGGCAACGAGGTGAGAGAGGGGAGACAATGTAGTTATTTAAAAGATTGTATAAAATGCAAGAATCAATCATTTTCCTTCTATCTATCCTAAGAGGTGTTTATATTCATTCGATTTTCATTTTTTTAAATCAATTTTGTGCGTTTCGTAAAAATTTTGGTTTTCGAATTAGTCATTTTATAATTGAGTGTGCGAAATGTCACTTTGTGATGGTACCAGTGATATATATATATATATTATAAGATGACACTCACAAGGTTGGAATTTTCCAAGTTCATATTACATTGTTACTAACAATGGCTATTGTTTCAAATGAATTGACATAATATTAAATATGTTACATATGGGCTAAATACAATTAGATTGTTATTGTAAGTACTTTACTATAGATAATAGAACTATCGACGTTAATGCAGTATGTAAAATAGATTGTGTAGTATATAAATGATAATTGTTAATAATAATGATATGAAAAAGGGTGATAAGGTAAAAAAAATTTTTTTTTCAGCGATCTTGGCTTAAAGGAGCACTTAGGGTTATCAATTGTAAAATACTAACAACCTCTCAAGCTATAATACTGGCATCGTAAACAATAATTTTGTTCCACGACTTTTTCATAAAACATAATAAGTTTACCAAAAATAAACTTTTAAGTTTTTGTTGTACTATCTGATAATTTTTAACCGATTTCGAGAAAAGGAGGAGGTTTTAAATTCGACTGTATTTTTTTGTTTTAGTATGTATGTTACGCGATAACTCTTATTTGTGAAATGATTTTGATGATTTTTTTTTCTTGAAAGAGGGTACCTCAGTATTGGTCCCATTTAAATATTGAAGAAAATATTCCACCTTTAAGGGTGGCAAACTAGGGGATGAATCCGGTTTCACGCACTTCCCGGTAACCAATTTCAAAAAACTTGGCAAATAGACGTAATTCCACGAATGCTTGAGGTAGGTTTTTTTTATAAAAATTTATAATTATACCTATATCCCTCTCCAACGGTCGCCACTTGCGGTTCAGCGTTTTGCACTATTTCAATCTATTTATTCTTGTATGAAACTAACATCGAATTATCAAGTGGTGGAACAGAAGTTGTTTATGATGCTAGTAATGGTCACGAGGTTGTTAGTAATTTAAAAATAAATATTAATCTGTTGGGCCACAGAAACTGTCAATATGTTTTATTCTTTACATAAAACGGGGATATTCAATATACTTTCAGTTTCTGACTGTGCTTTACATAAGAATTTATCTACTTGGTTAATATGATAATACATATTTTAACATACATAAATTGGAAACATTGTCTATTAAATACAATAAACTAACAGTTTGTCTATACAACAGTAGAAATTGTTCTCATGGTAAAATGCCAAAATTTCTTAACAGCTTCCATTTACCACAAAAAGCATGCAATCAAGCTACATAATAAAGAGAAAGTTTTTATTTCTTTGGAACAATGCATTAAATAAAAACGAATTGAGAGAAAGATCAAAAGATTGAAGTTATTTCTAGTATGTTGTTATGATTTTTTTTAAAGATAGGCAGTGTGGGTTGGCTATTTATTTTTTTAATCCAATGATGGTATTACTGTACTCTAATTATAAATACAGAAGACAATGACCAAAAAAGCAGCACCTTGTATATACAAAAACAAGCAATTTATTGAGAATAAATTTCCATTTATTTCTAAATGTACCTGTCTCTTTGCCCTGTATACTGAGGATGCTCTCGACTGAACAGCGTCGGCTCCACGATGGTTCTGCAAATTGACAAATTTAACTAAAAACTATTTTTATTTTTAATCATTAAAATCATATTAATATTTTTTTCATTTGTAACATAGGCACACCTTGATGATTATTGTAAGCTAAAAATTTTATTGTAAAAAAATTAAAAGGTGCCCAGTACTGGCACCTTAGCTATATCTGCCCCCAAGCAGTAATGTGACTATTAGTGCATTCCTGTTTTGAAGTGTAAGGGTACTGGTGAAATTACAGGCACATGGGACTTGTTAACTCATGTCTCAGGGTGACGGGCGTAGTGGCAGTGCCCCTAAGGTCTTTGCGATTTAAAGCTCTGAGTGGCACTGCATCAGTTATGGATAGGCTTGTCGCTTACCATCAGTCACAAGGTATTATAAAAAAATTGGAGTCTCATTGGCAGAGAGCACCCACTAGTGTTTTGTCACATGATAGACCAGTAGGTTGAACAAATCAAGGGTCAAATGATCACTAGCATGCAACCATTTGACCAACCGTTGAACCAACAGCTGACAGTGAGACTACCTACACACTGGTCCCGCTTTCTCTAGTGAACATCCTCAAAACATGTTTTCTTTTATTTTAAATCTCATGATTGAAATAAGTACTTACATTTTTATTTACAATTACAAAACTTTTCTTCTATAATTATGGTTCCATGTTTACATGGAATTCAGATTTCAGAGGGGAGTACTATCTACTTTGTGTATTAGTTCTTTGAAGTTAAATATTACTAAGATCTCTTCAAAAGATAAAGGAAAACATCACGACTGTTATATCAACCCGCATTAAAATTATACCATGGATCTGTTCCATAAATAATCAAAAACCATTTGTAGATGGAGCCACAACAAAAAAATTATGATAATATTCATAAAGTAAACGGACATAATATCTATTGACTGCTATGTTTGCTAATGCTATACTAAATACAATAAAGTTAGAATTTTTAGTGACAAACTCATTACAAACTTGCTTTTGTACCTTGAATATTAGCTCTGTCTGTCTGAGAAAAACCTTATGCTATTTAAAAAACAATTAAACAACTTATTGTCTAATAAAATATACTAACAAAATTAGTTTTAAATGACAAATACCTAACTAAATGTAATTTTTGTAATATGTATATTTATTCGTATGTTATTAAAATTATTACTTGGACATATAGTGTCATTTTACAATTATTATTAGAATTGACCCAAATAACTATCACCGTGTTCAAATGTGTGCACACCCTAATGATATTATTTAAAAAAAACATGTTACATTTAGTTTAGTCTGTCTGTAAATAAATATACCTTCGTCACGTTTGGGTGCCTAATGTTTGATCGGACACAGTGAGACTATAGGTACTTATTACATATCAACACCGACAAGTATACAGCCTGAGTTTTCATAAATAAATTAATATGTATATGAATCAATACATGCAAAAACAAAAAAGCTGTTGATCTGCCTCTTCAAACACCTAACTTGAGCAGAAATATAAAGAATTGTGTAAATAAACAAACAACATCAGACTGAAAAGTCATTTTATTTCTGTACTACAATGTTGAAAAATTTTCTGTTTCTTGTGATACATAAAAGCTAAAAAACATTCAAATAATATGCATATAATATATACTCAAAATGCTTATAACTATGTCAATTTTAAATATCTGAATGAACCAAAATTCCACAAACAAACAGGTCCATAGTTCAAAAACAAGTTGTTCCGCACATAAAATTGTCAATTCACTGATACAACTCACTCTACGCCCCAAATATCATGTTTTCTACTAAGTACTACCGATTGGTAATTCCTTTAGTTCCTATTAATCCATCTGTCCTTGGTTACCGCGCTTTCTACTACCTCATTGTAATGTAATAACATCTAACCTAAAAATTGTAAATTCAATTCATAAAAGCATTCTGCAAAGTTTCCACGAGAAAAAGTGACGCCACCAGTTTTTTACAACTTATTTGTACTTTTGGCCTTCGCGATCAACTCCTTACTATGAAACGCTTACGTACAAAGTACATACCTACGACAAACGTATAACTGGTAATCGTCGACTGCATTCCACATTTTGGTAATAAACACAACCACTCAGGATCATAAAATTACGAACAATAAGTGACGGAGTGCAATAACTAAATCCACTGCTACATACCTGAAGAATATTGAACGGCACTACTTGTATTCATATTCTGTAATTTCCTTGATACAAAAATTTGCTTGGCGCTATGTAATGTATGGTATTGTCTGCTGCCAGCGCCAATTTCGTTTGATTGGGTTCGTTCACTGGTTCAAACTCGTTTTGGTGTGACCAGATTATATCGTAAACATTATCAGTCATCATGACAGTTGGACATGCAGGAAATGAGGTGTAACGTAAATACGTCGTTATCGTCAAACTTATAAGTTACAACTATTTTTTAAAATAAAATAAACGGGAAAAAGTAGCTGTTGTCGGTTGTATTTTTAATTTTACTAAACTTGGATTTACTGACTTACGTCATCTGTCAAGATAATTTATAATATGGCAACTTTTTGAACACGAAATACCGAATACCAACTTTACACATCAAATCATGAAATTGAATGTAATGTAACCCTATTAAATTAAATCTATAGTGCCATGGTTTTTGAAGTATTGATTATTGTGTCATTGCAATTGAATAGGATTACTATCCGAAAGATTATAACACCGAAAAGGATTGACATTTAAACTGGGTGAAGCTTCATAAAGAAACGGTTAACATAATTTTGTAGAATTATAATTTATCTGCGTTTTGTTGGTAGCCCTAGTAGTAGCTGACACTTCCTTTTCCTTGTGGCATGGTGTCGGCGTAAGGTGAGTTTACCAATTTTGTGCAATAATCATAATTTAACTTCGTAATATCCGAGTAATTCGTGATTTTATCGGCCCCGTATGAATTATTTGCTATTATATTCATTAATCAGTGTTTGAATATTTTATAAACTTGTGAGATATCCAAAAACATTCACACACGTGTACTTACATGGTGAAAACTTAAACATGTGAAAATTACAAAATCCACATCAAAGCTTAGTCGGTGATTGCTATTATCGTGCTGCATAATAGCGAAGAAAGTAGGAGAAAGGAATAAAAACCGGCACGAGTTTATTTTGGTATCGATCGACGAGGTTATGTACGAGCAAGACAATTGGTGCGTTGGTAAGCAGTTGCCGCTACTAAGCCGATAATTTTGTTGTAGTTGCCGAATTAGCAACAACAATGCCGCAGAACGAGTACATTGAACGTCATCAAAAGCTTTACGGTAGGAGACTTGACTATGAGGAGCGCAAGAGAAAACGCGAGGCGCGCGAGCCGCACAAACGCGCTGAGAAGGCTCGAAAATTACGTGGTATTAAGGCTAAAATCTTCAACAAGGAGCGCCGCAATGAAAAAATTCAGATGAAAAAGAAAATCAAAGCACACGAGGAAAGAAATGTCAAACAAAACACAGAAAAGGTTTCCGAAGGAGCTGTGCCCGTATATCTTCTCGACAGAGATGTACAATCACGCGCTAAAGTACTATCGAACATGATCAAACAGAAACGGAAGGAAAAAGCCGGTAAATGGGACGTACCAATACCAAAAGTTAGAGCACAGGCTGATGCGGAAGTCTTTAAGGTTCTCAAGTCTGGTAAATCAAAGCGCAAAGCATGGAAACGTATGGTCACTAAAGTCACATTTGTAGGAGAGAACTTTACACGAAAGCCTCCAAAGTTTGAAAGATTCATTAGACCCATGGCACTACGGTTTAAGAAGGCACATGTGACACATCCAGAATTAAAAGCTACATTCTGTTTACCAATTATTGGAGTAAAGAAAAACCCTAGTTCTCAGATGTATACGAGTCTGGGGGTCATTACCAAGGGTACTGTTATCGAAGTGAATATATCTGAGCTCGGATTGGTGACACAAGCTGGGAAAGTTGTATGGGGAAAGTATGCTCAAGTAACGAACAACCCGGAGAACGATGGCTGCATTAATGCTGTACTTTTGGTTTAAATTTATTACTGCTGTATTGTTTAATGATGATGTATAATAAAACCTGTTGCAAATCTGTAATGTTTTATTTTTTGTTTTTACTGCTTTAAGTTGATTTTTTTGATTATTAAGTGTCTAAATGAAATTTGCCTTTTGTTAACTGTACCGTTTTTACTAAATCTGCAAATGTCAATTAAAATGTAACTTGATGACAAAATAAAATAACAAAACATAATTCTTCAAATAAGTTCATGAATTTGTGTTGAAAAGTATTGCTTTAACAGCATTGTAAATTATTAGCAATGATTGGGATTAAGGAAGTGAATCAAATCGCACTGCTATTACAATAGTGTTATAACTCAAAATATGTGTAATTCAAGATTATACCATTGTTGAACGTAAAATTTGATTCTCTACACGTCAATAAAACTGTCGTTGGAATATTGTAAAAAACAACTAAAAGATGTCTATTTAACTACCTACTTTATGTGAGCTAGTTCTGGCCAAAATAGTCCTTATTAAAAAATATGACATTATTTTTTCTTTTTTCTTTTTAAATATGTATATTTGGCAAGTAGGAAATAACCTGTACATAAATTTACACAGATCTTTCAAGGGAAGCGAGTAATTCGTTTTTCGACGATTCTGAGAAAATACACTTTTTTAGTTATTACACTATTGTATTAACAGTGCGAAGTGTCTCAAAAAAGAATATTTTAGTTTTTCTATTTGTACTTAAGTATTTAAATACTTTTGCCATTTAAAAAATAAACATGAGGCAACCTATGTTTTGGAATGATTAGAAGAAAAATAACAGTAAAAAAAAAAAGAAATTTTATATGCATTGATGACGAAATGAATATATGTATAATAAGAAAATGTTGTGTAAATTAGCTCCCACATTTCCGATCACTGATTTTATTGTTTAGCTAATATTTACAACATTATGTAGTCGTAACTCACCGGCAACTAATTCCTCCATCAACTTAGCTTCGAACAACACTAACGCCGACTGTGAGTGAAAAACATAAATAAGTGTTTTTGTTTGAGTATATCAGTTTATAAGATAAATCCTTGTAATACTCGTGGTCGCATCTAGTTGTAACAAGTTTTGAAGCTTACTTCCTATTTGCATAACTTTCTACACATTAATACCACAGTACATGAATCAAAATGTTAGTCATCATATCGAGTTGTAACAAGTTAAAATCCAACTTCCTACTTGCATACCCTTGTGCAAGTGAATCATGAGTCAGCTGAATATTTTGTCATTCTATCTGATCCTTTGCTACCTTGAAAATTAGCTTATCAATAATGATAGTTTCTACAAGTATTTATTCAGATTATTCTATCGTAATGGCCGCAATAATGAATTATTTAAAAAAATAAGCTTTCTCGTCTGGTAGTTTGTTTAAAAACAGTTTGTTTCGTGCAGAGGCACCAAGATGCAGATCTTCGTGAAAACCCTCACGGGCAAGACCATCACCCTCGAGGTCGAGCCTTCGGATACTATCGAAAATGTCAAAGCCAAGATCCAGGACAAGGAGGGAATCCCTCCTGATCAGCAGAGGTGAGGAGGAAACATTACTTATTAATTGCGTTTGTTTTGCCTAATTAAGGAACATTTGTGAACAATTAATAATAAATTAATATTAGATTAAATCAAATCCCAAAATATGTAACAAAAGCCTGTTATAGAAGGCAATATAGAAAATGTAAGTTTCTACATTGACCCGGCCGGGGATCGAACCTGGTACCTCCGAGATGGCGACACCATGAAAATCGGTGTGCGAGCCACTCGACCATGGAGGACGTCAATAAAAAACAGTACGCATAGAAGGAACTTTCCATGAACGCTTTGTAAGTATGTGGAAGTTGTACTGTAGTTACTTGTGTGGTAATAAGAGGAGCCAATGAAACAAAAGTATTTATTACCTCCAATTTTAATACATGACCATCATCAGAATAATGTTTTTCCTATTTTGCATTACATTGAACAAACTTGACAATAAACCAATGTTCTTTGTTAGGTTGATCTTCGCTGGCAAACAGCTGGAAGATGGGCGCACGCTCTCGGACTATAACATTCAGAAAGAGTCTACGCTCCACCTGGTGCTGCGTCTCCGCGGTGGCGCTAAAAAACGCAAGAAGAAGAACTACTCCACCCCCAAGAAGATCAAGCACAAGAAGAAGAAGGTCAAACTAGCTGTACTTAGGTTCTACAAGGTGAGCAGATTATGGTTTTTTTTGAAATAACACGCGATTTTTTTTTTATCAGTAAGAGCTCAACACTGTTGCTATCTTTATTAGCGGCCTTACGAAAAAAAACCTAAATTGGCAACATTGAAGTTCGTGTAAGTAAGGTGATTAACACACTACACTGCGCCCCGCGACGGAGCGCAGAGCTGCGTCTTTTGACGTTGTACGGAAGTACCTCAGTTTGTTTGGAAAACACGCGCCGTCCAACATATTGACGACGCTTCTCCCCGGAGGAGGGGCGCGGCGAACCGCAGGGTGTGGCACACTGCGCTCCTTCACATCCTTACGCTAAAAATCTGCGTAAAATTTTTAGCGTAAGACGTGTTCAGTTTTCTACAATGGATCTCGACGTCGATAAATTTATATGTGCTATTGAAAATCGACCAAATTTATCTCATATTTTCTTAAATCTTTGTAATGACGTTGACATGATCCATTTATCGATCTGGTTCGTAAAAAGGGACGTATCCAATATCTTCGGTGTCTTTTATTTGAGTAAACAAAAACAATCGACAGTACAACTGCAGCGTCCTGAATGAGCACTGTATTATTAACCATTCTTGTCAAAGAAGGATCTCAGCTACATGTACAATTACTACGGCGATCAACTACGAAGCGAGTACTTTAAGTGGCGCGTGGCCGCTAGACCGCTGCCCCCGCGCAGATTAAAACGCACGTTGACGATTCGCCGTGCGCGCGTGATTCCGCGTCGCGCGCACCGTCGCGTGGCGCGGTGCAGTGTGTGAATCGCCTAACGTTTTGTCGTAACGCGACATTACGTGTCAATTTATTTTGAACAAGTTCAAACATGTTTTTTCCCAACCATTGCTCTCATGTGGAGTGTATGGATGGATCAACCCTATTCTTAGTGAAGGCAATTTTTTGCAGAGCGTTTTTTCTGTAAATCCTTTCAAATATCATTGCATCATCTCCCCATTTCAAATCCCTCCCGTCAACTTGTTTCTAGTTCGCCATATTGGGTTCACTGAGTCAAGACTGATTTGTATTTCTGAAACTTTAAACTACGCCTTATTACCTACATAACATAAAATTAATATACCTACTTATAATAATCGCGTGTCTACCTTAACTTGACGTTGGCAGAATCATCGATTGCACCGATGGAGCTATGAATAACACTTTAAAGAAGATGAAACATGTTTCGTAAATTATTTTCATTCCAATAGATAAATCGATCGTTTGAATATTTCATTTTGTGATGTGTGGAGACAAACCTCGATACAAAAATCATATTCAAAAGTTAGATTTATAAAACAAACAGCATTTTGAGTCTAAGTAGACGTGCCTGTACCCTGCTTAACCTTACGGCCTTAAAACCCATAAATATACATGTCTTTCTATGTTTATTTTTACAATCTCACACAAGTTGTTCCACAAATAGTCCACTTCTTAAAATCCTGTGAATGCAATAAAAAGAAAATAAAAATATGCCTGTACGTACTCGAACGAGTTGCAACTTGTGCAGTCGAGTATTATATTTGGGGTGACTGTACTGAGAAGGGTTCTAGGGATATTCTTCTTATAAATCCTATTTGATTCTCACTATTTTTTTAAACAAGTTTCAAAACTTTGTCAGCTTATACTGCGTCTTTACTTGAGAGCGATAAAGTATTATAAGAGGTTGTGAACCCAGTGAGTTTGTTGGTTAGACAAGGAAACAAAGTTATGAATGGCTTGTATGGTTAACAAGTTCGTACACGTTTGATCTGATTCTTGCTCCCTAAGAAATGGTTGAATTCTATTAAGATCTCGTTTATGAATGTCTGTTTAACATGTACACATTGAAAACAAATGCTGTTGAAGCTTTGTGTACAGAGATTCATCTGCCTGCTGTTTATTGATAGACTACTAAAGTTGTTTTGAATCCCTTTAGCGAATAAATTGAAATAAAATAAAGAGTCTACACATTGACTTACAATTATATGGACGTCGGGTCCGCGCTAAAAAGTGTCCGAACTTATAGGGCGTTAAAATCGTATACAGAGCGTCATTCACGCTTTAGTCTTCGTTTGTTTGACTGACAACGAAGCAAGCAAAATTAGACAGTACTGCGATGACATTACAATTTAAATTCAACGTTTTAGCTTTTTCATACTTTACATGTCACTACGTTTAAATAGGTTGACTTGGGACATTTTTTTCGTGGTTTTTGCATTAGACCCGTCGTCCATTTATTTGTAAGTCAATGATTCTACCTATTATTCTGGTTTTCGAAGATGAAAATTATGTTCGTGTATTTCATTTGCTCGAAAACGTCCTTAGCGATTTTGAAAGTTTGCAGTTCACT
>NW_020653850.1:809257-822112 GCF_003589595.1 Hyposmocoma kahamanoa
GCTCGTTCTTCTCAGGGAGGTCAGCGTAGTGAACGAGCAGTAGCTTAAATGTGACGATTTCAAGTGTAAATTTATTTTACCTATGGAATAAATAAACTTTGACTTTGAATGGGCACGTCCTTTTGTTTCAAGAGTCACGATGACGGATCGAAGAAACGTAAGGATAGTCAAAAAAAGAGGGGATTCGAGAACGATTCAAAATTTTAAAAATAAACCAGAAAGGAATCAGATAAGACTGATAAAAAGGCGGGATGCCGATGGAGATAAGAAATAGTAACACTAGTAGCAGTAGAGGTCCCGGTGAAAGAGTTCCGGTTTAGAAGGATAAGGAAGCTGGTGAAATTACAGGCACAGTGACGGACGCACTGCCATTGTAAACCCACTCGTCGGCTAAAATTGAAAACCTCGTCTACTTGTTTACTTTTCAAGCGCAATATCGGGCAATTAAATCTAGGGCCAGCGGACTAAAGCACATAAATCGAAATCATTTGTTACTTCATTAATTTGTAACTTAAATTCTAGTGACGTCTTTTTCAAACTGATCATTCTGTCACATCTTCCAACATTATAAACAACACAAAAAATAACATTATATATTAAAAATGAAGCAATATCTTTGACTTATGTTTTTGGTCAGGTGACTCTAGAAACATACTTTGTAGGCATTGACTTACAATTATATGGACGTCGGGTCTGCGTTAAAAAGTGTCCGAACTTATAGGGCGTTAAAATCGTATACATAGCGTCATTCACGCTTTAGTCTTCGTTTGTTCGACTGACTGCGAAGCAAGCAAAATTAGACAGTACTGCGATGACATTACAATTTAAATTCAACGTTTTAGCTTTTTCATATTCCTTTACGACATGTTTAAATAGTAGTAGTAGTAGTGTTTAAGTAGTACTACGTTTAAATAGGTTGACTTGGGACATTTTTTTTGTAGTTTTTGTATTAGACCCGTCGTCCATTTATTTGTAAGTCAATGTTTGTAGGCCTTTCTTCAGTTTTACAATAAAGGTCTAATCATTCTCTATATAGTAATTCTGTTTTTTGTACCTACTCAAAAATTAATATCAATGGAGGTTTGGACTTTAGGAATTCAGCGCACGCACTGTGGAAGCACAGATCGGCAGCCGGGCGCATTTGTCGACGTTTGTGTTCGATTAATAAACGCAGGGAGCACTGACCGGCGGTGCGGCGGTGGCGCCGGCTCTTGCGGGCGGCGGGCGCGGCGCCCTCGGCCTCGGCGGCCAGCCGCGCCTCCAGCTGCCGCGCGAACTCCTCCAGCCCCGACATCGTGTTCTTCTCCAGGAACGCTGCGGCGACAAGCCACGTCATCGACCGTCAATATCGCCTCGCAGAGCAGAGCGAGATAAAGTTCCCGAGGTCAATTGGCCAATAAGTAAGTGGGTATCAAAGTAAGAATGAAAAACATTTACAATAATCTTAGTACAGAGTACTAAAAAAACCAACCTCAAATGTCATTCATCCCCTAGTTTGCTATCCTTAGAGGTGGAATATTTTCTTTAAATTTAAATGGGACCACGTCTGATGTACCCTCTTTTGCAACAAGAAAAGAATCGTCAAAACTTTTGAAGTCTGTTAAAAAACCAAACTTATATCGAGTTCTAAGGTTTTCGCGATTGTTACACATAGGAAATGAAACTATTTTTATTTTAATCGTGTACATTTGTTTTTGTCAAACAAACCAACGTTTCGGGCCCTTTACAGGTCCCAGGTCGCGGTTGACTGAATAGTAATAGTAGGACCGGAAACGTTGGTTCGTTTGAAAGAACAAATACACGCGAATAAAATAAATAGCTTCATGTCCTAAATCAAAATTTATTATAGTATAAAGTCATGCTAAATTTAAAAATCCCCTTTCATAAAAATTTCCTATTTACAATTATACAATACAGCTGTCTTTCTTGGTCTTTTCATTATGAAAATCGAAACCATTGAAATACTTTTTAAAGACCGAAACGAGTGAATATCTGAAAAGGCTATCTCGGACGAATACGGTCGATGAACTAACTGCAATAGTCTTTGACAGCTTTGTGCGACACCTTTACGCTTCACCTATTCTGGGCGTTTTTAATTTATTAATTACCTTTCCCACCTACCATAGACCACATAACATTACAAAGATAAAAGTTTTTTTTGTTTAAAGCTAGCCAAAGCCGCACGAACTTTTTGGCTAACCCACTAACTGTCTTTGACATCAATCCTGGAATCGCCTACTATGCCTTATTAATTAGTCACGTTCCAGGGTCACATTTTTATACAAACATACGTATGGTAACATTGACAGAGATTAGACCGCCCCTTTCCACGATCCTGGAACATCTCGAACCTCTATCGCCACTTTACTTGCATTTATCCAACAGTTTTGTTCGATCAATGAATAAGGACCGACAAGACTTGACCTAACCTTGGCATAGTAATGACCTCTGCTTCTGCTTCCGCAACTGCGGAAATTCCGCACGTTTTTCAAACGTATCCATTTCTACTATCGCAACGTTTATAACTTTAATCGGAAGTTTACAACGTTCGCGGTGCGTGCGTTTTTTAGTAGTTTGTGTTGTGTAATAATTACAATTAAATTTAATTAAATTAATAAGCCTTTTGGGAACTATATTACCGAGTTCTTTATAGTATTTATACTTCCGTTTCCGCATCCGCTTCCGCTACGGTTTTCTTTTGACATCTGTTTCCGTTATGACACTTTCGTTGCATCACTACCTTGGCAGTAAAACCGCGCTACTTTGCGGAATGTAAAATAACTAATTCCATTTAGAGACGTCACGACTCACGACCGCCAGTGTCACCTAGCGCATACCGGAGATACTAACCCTTGACCATGGGCCACATGCTCTTCTTGTACTTGACGTGGCCGTAGAAGGAGAATGAGGTACAGTGTTCGGCCACGCGTTGCAGGCAGTAGTGCGCCTCCACCGTGAAGTAATCCGCGTACGGGATGCCCGTGTTCTCCGACGTCGCGTCGATGGAGTACAGTACGCCAGGCTTCGAGCACTTATTCATAACCTGCCACCACAAGACACGGGCAAATAGTACATCTCTTATTTTACCGATATTTCTTAACTGTTACACGCTCCATGGTAAATATTATAGTGGAAATATTGGGTAAATAAAAAAAACGTACTGAGGAAAAAAAATCTATAATTATTACAGTTCTATCTCAGGAGCCTGTGACGACGAACAGCAAGAGAGACTTACCTGCGTCTCGGTGACATGCACCTCCTTGGGCCCGATGGGCCCCGAAGTGAGTCCCAGCACGTAGCTGACCTGGCGGCACTTGAGCCCGCCCGCCGCCTGCCACGGCGCCTGCACGCATTCACTGCCATTCAATCCACTGTTTCAATTAGAAGCTTGGCGATCTAACGGCCACTAAATCAGCAAACATAACAAAGTGACATCATTCAAAAATTGAAATTTTTGGTAAACTAACAAAAATTAATTTTCATCATCATCATTCAGCCATACGACGCCCACTGCTGGGCATAAAATTAATTTTAAAAAGTGCGAAATACAGTAATCGGAATTTTGACAATGAGGTACGTTTTTTTAAAAATCCATTCTACCAATTTCCCCAAAAACTTCATCGAAGTATGTCACTTTGTAATTGATGTTGCGAAATAATTTATATGATTCCTTGATGCCCTACGAGATCTACGAGGTCGCAACCGTATTGTACAAAGCGCCATATTACATTACGGCTAGCCAATTTGCAAAACGGCGCTGTTGTGTAATACGGCTACTTAGTATTCAGCCGAATTGCAATTCGCCTAAAAAAAGTACGCCGCATTGTAATAGAACGTGGCGTATCACAAAGCGGCTAAAAATGTGCCGCCGGAATACAATAGGACCCATCATTGTTATGCTGCTTTAATATACTTAGTTCGAAATATAGCCGCAAACAGCAACTGTCTCAACAAAATGCAAATATTATTAGTTTTAGGAGTGGCAAAAGTAAAAATATGCGTGAAAATATTGAATATGACGAACATTTGTTACAAATTATTTCTCTTCTCATAATTACTCTTCCTAAAAAAACTCATAACTTGACAATTTGATTCACAAGTTCTTGAATGTTTATTACAAGATTTCTGATATTTTTTATCAATGACTTTTGTTCTGTATCTATTACTCAAAATTCATAGTTAGGGTGACATTTTCCATGTGAACAATACGGCTAAACGTTTGCCGCTGTTTCGTAGAACGTATCGTGATCACAATCCAGCTGAACACGGGGTAGCCGTATTAGAAAACAGGGTCGTTTTGCAAAGCGGCTAGCCGTATTGTAATACGGCGCTTTAAACAATACGGCTGCGACTTATATATTCTTATTTGTAAAATACTAACAACCTCACGGGACTATGTTACAAAATATAAAACATTGAACTGCCTCCGTGGCGGAACGGTTACCACCCCAGGTTCAATTTCCGGGCCGGGAGAAATATTTGTATGGCCTACATTTATTTCTCTCATGAGTTTGGGTGTAATTTGTAGTTGTCTATGTGTGTATCCAAGGCACCCGCGATACAGGGTTTCCCTAGTGCATACACAATAACATAGCCCCATGTTGACTATGTGCGTTATTATTATTATCATTATTTACCAAAAATAAACTTTTCAGTTTTTGTTGCACTAGTAAGGTTGTAAGTTCAAACGAGAAGCGTCCTCCCCGGAGTCTCCCACCCTCGCTCTTGCATTTTGCACAGAGTTAGGACTGTTTAGAGCGATTAAATAAATAATGAGAATGCGGCGGCGACCTGCACATAGTCAGAAGTGCCTCTGGCCGCGAGCAGTTCCAAATTGAACTTGGAGTTAGTGAAGATCATGGTGAAGAGCTGGTCGATGTTGAACGGGAACTGTGTCTGGAGCAGCAGCTTGCCGCAGTGTGCTGTAGTGCATTTCTCCATCACGGCGCCGCTGAAATTTTCGAATCCTATCGTAATCGTGTTTCTAAGACAATAGGATCAGGATCTACATTATCCGGCAGCAAGAAATCAGATTTGCATAGGCACATGAACGATCCTAGCGGATGCTTAAGTTTTTTTTAAATACAATATTAAGTGACGGGACGCACAAGTCGTGCGCCTGATGGTAAGCTACACGCCAGTCCATAACAGTTGCAGTGCCATTCAGAGCTTTAAATCGCAAAGATCTGAGGGGCACTGCCACTGGATAGGCTTATCACCAGCCGCATGACTTGCTCGTCCCATCATTGTATTATACAGGTTGATAAAAAATTCACTGGCCATATTTTTTCCTGTACATAAGATTCAATAATAGAACACATTGGTGAAATAAAACAAAAAAATCCCCATTTTTTGATGATAATATTTCCCAATAATTTCTAACACGTGGTTAACTCAAAATAGTAAATAAAATTGAGCGATCGACCCCGAGTCGCCTAGATGCCAGCATGTCGCGCCGCGCGACGACAGACCTGCACTAACGCATCGCGCGTTAATGTAATGCTTTGTTGTCTGTCAAATACATGAACTCGCGCGCTGACTCCGCCCACACCGTTCTTGTTGCTATAGCAACTGCGTCTGCTAATCATCAGGTGTCAAAATTTTTCGGAAAACTTTGAGACGTCATACCTTATTTATTTGTTAAGTATTTGAAAAAAAAACCGAACACATATTTTTTATTACCATTATACAGTATCTTCCTTTAAAATGGTCAGTGGTTTTTTTTATCACCCTGTATGTATAAAAAAGTTCTAATTTTAATCTAGTATTAATAGAATATGTGTAGGCGTTGACGTGCCCGTAAATCAATTTAATTGAGCGGAATTGCTGTATATAAATATAGTAGATAATTAACAAAGGAACTAATATATATTTTATTTAAATTAAATTTTACTAAGTGGATTTTAAGGCGGTCAAGTTCGTCTGCGACAGAGGCTTGGCTAGTCTAAATACAGCTCTAGCCATTACCATGGTTCTTTATAGCGTCTTGTCGTCTAAAAATTACTGGCTTGTGTGTCGAGAAGCTGAAGGGAAAATCGCGTCCAGAATGTCATTGCCAAGTATACCAGTAACAATTTGATGAATAAAACAATATAAATAAAACAATCTCACTTATGATGTTTCTCTGGCTCGCTGTCACTTGAGTCGGACATGTCAGTGGGCAGGGTGTCGCCTTCCGCCGACTTGAGGTCCCCGTCAACGCTTGTCACTGCAATCGACAAAAATATCTTAGGACAGTTTTCCCAGGGCACGGAGGCCCGTTAGGTATTTCATAACGTTGTTGTGTCTATCGCTTTTGACGCGTGGGCGAGATATCACTCGTTAAGAGACATTTCCGTGCGTAATTTCTACATTTCGTAGTTAGATGTTTCAAATAATAAACTGCCTCAGTGGCCGAACGGTTACCATGCCGGACTGCCACGCAGAGGTCCCAGGTTCGATTCCCGGGCCGGGAGAAATGTTTGTATGGCTTACATTTATTTCTCTCGTGAGTTTGGGTGTAATTTGTGGTTGTCTATGTGTGTGTCCATGGCACCCGCGACACAGGGATTCCCTAGTGCGGGGCTATGTTGAGTGTGTGCGTTATGCGTTATGCGTTATTACTCTCAATAATAATCTTTTTTTCCCCATCTAGTTTGATTGTTTTTGTTTGTATTACTTCTTTTAATTATTTAAATTGCTGTTTTTAAATGCAACTTAATTTACATTTACGTTGTTTTTGCAAGCTGCGTTCGCTCGTAAGTAGTTGTGCAATTTAGATAAGATCTTCACAAAATTTAATGTATAATAATGATACATTGTAATAAATGCAAGTGAACCAATAAACTAAAAATAAAATAAAAAAAAAAGAAAATTGTTATGAGGCTAACGAAATAAAGCTCTGCAATAAGCACATGGAAAAATTCATGAATCCGTTGGTTCGTTCCGTGCGTTACATGGCACAGCGTCTGCAACGGTTTGCTAGGAGTCGTTGGTTCGAATCCAGCCGGATCGATGTGAATTTTATCTAAGTGTTCAATCTTTTTATTTCGTATTAAGGCACTATGTAAAGAAAAACCGTTCTCAGTAACTTAGGGTCGTTACGGAGTATCTTACCGAGTGGCGGGGAAGCATCCCTGGTGTGTGAGGCAGACCGCGAGGACCGTTCTCTGTCGCCGCGTGCTTCACTGCTGCCCCCACCCCCCGCATCCATAGACGACGTTTCTATCTGATCCTATGGACAGACAAGAGATGAGATTTATTTTATTTCTTAGGAACAACAACTCCACAAACACTGGATACAATTTGTATATAGTTACATGCTAGCTAGCGCCCATGCAATATCCACATTTTTTTATAATATCAAGTCACGGGACGATCAAGTCGTGTGCCTGGTGGTGAGCGACACATCTATTCATAACAGTTGCAGTGCCATTCAGAGCTTTATGTCGCAAAAATTTTAGGGGCACTGTGACCGGTATGTTGACAAGTCCCATATGCCCATAATTTAACCAACGCCCTTACCCTTCTAAACCAGAAAGCATTAAAGCTTGGCAGCAGAAATAAGGTGGCAGTACTTCCCTGGATAAACTCTTTCACAAAGAGCTCTACAGCTACTTTAACATAAATACAAAACGATCATCAACCATAACCAGTTAAATCTTTTGCATATCTCAAATATATATCATGTTGCCTGGAAGAAATTGCTACCTAGCAATAAAGCCGCCTGGTACACATTAAATTAATATTTTTGTTAAGTTACAAAGATCGAACACTTAGAAAAAATTCCTTCGATCCGGCCGGATTCGAACCGACGTCTTCTAGCAAACCGTGCTAGTAGCTGTTGTATTAATAATTATAACAAACTAGTGGAGTAATTTCACAAGAAAACAATTAAATATCAATTAAAAAATAATAATTTTTGTTAAGTTTTTATTATTACTTACTCTGTGTTGCCTTATTATTATTACTTACTCTGTGTTGCCTTATTATTATTACTTACTCTGTGTCGCATATTTTTCATCTCTATGGATAAATATTCCGGTTTACGCATCAAGTAGTTGGGGTAATTTTTATCTTTACCATTTCAGTTCCTGTCTACTTTATATGATATAATTTTTACTTAAAATTACAATTAAAACAAATATTGTTTGTTTTTGGTACATTATAACAAATACTATATTTAAAATCTGATTGCGAGAGTAATAAAAACAGTATGCAGTTACAAAAGTTTAGAAAAGTTGCATTATTACCTGTTCAAACTAGGGATTCCCTGTCTGCGTACCCTAACTACCAGAGTATCAGAATTCACTCAGAACAATCAGGAAATAACCAATTTAGAAAAATTTATATTCAGGCGATTCCCGGAAATGAACCCAGGACTGCCTCGTCCAGCGACCACAGTGCAAAAACATTAGGCCAAAATTACGTTTTGTACGAGAGGTATCTAGTTATACATATAAGGATCGGTGGCTATAGAAAAAACCTTGTTCAGTTTAGGAGAGGGAGGAATTGACTTCTTAGTAAAATTAGACATCACCAAAAGTTGCCCCGATCTCAAAGACTTACTTAACTTAAGCACCCACCGCGCAGCGCAGTTATGTAAATTGGAAACAACGACGGTACCAAAAACTACACCCGAGACAATACAGAAAAGTTAGTTTTTCTACATTAACCCCGCCGGGATCGAACCCGGGATCTCAGAGATGGCGAAACCATGAAAACCGGTGTGAAAACCACTCGCACCACTGAGGTCGTCGAGGAAATAGTTCATTCGATCGGAGCAGAGATTTCCCAAACAACTTTTTCTAATTAAAAAACAGGCGATGTGTCCAATAAAGCCCTAAATTGTAGTTTTCGGAAAGCACAGATGTCTGCAGAGTAGTCCATTCCTTTGCCTTACGCATTACGAATACAATAGCAGTCTACACGAATATTAAAAAATACAAGAAAATTATTTCACAAAGCGAAAAAGGTCTTTTAAACATCCAACACAAGCATCATATTCTTTTTTTTTATTTATATTTTATTAGATTTTAAAGATTTTACAAAGTCATGACTTTGATGATTTGATATCAAATATCAATAGAAACAGGTTTACAAAGGTCGTTTTTCTACATGTTTTTCGATATTTTTTACCTAAGGTTTCAGGTACACGGCATCGCAACACTATGTATACATAATTATCGCCGCCACCGCGATTACGCCTACTGTTGGGTAATTTTCCGAAAAATTTCAAATACTGAAAAATTTTTCCGGAACAATTCCCGAAAAATTGGAAAAATATAATTTCGAAGGCTCATATCATGTTCTACGTTTAGAAATATCTTTGAAGTGTTATATAACGTGCATTATAAATTAAACTTGTATAGTTAAAAGCCACCTTGAGAAAAACGAGGTTTAAAATGATTTCACAACAGCGAGAAAAACCTACTTGATGGCTGCATCGTTTCGTTCGTTCGTTCGTTCAGTAACTTCAACTTTTGACAGGTGTCAACGTCAAATGTGGAAATTAAAGGGAAAATATTGGAAAATTAAAGAAAAAGTATTGGAAAAATATCCGGAAAATGTTTATTAAATTTTTCGGAAAAAAATTTTTCAAAATGGAAATTTTTCCATGACCCAATATTAATTACGCTTTACTCACTTTCCGCGTTGAATAGTAAAGTAACGATTACACTTTAGAGGATGGAAAAAAAATAAAAGGAAGGAGCTGCCCTAATTACGGAATGAACGTGCATACCTAAACAAAAATTGAACGAACAAATGGTGGATTTCTTTAGTGTCGACAGTTTCGTACCATAATCTATCGACAAGTCATTATCGACATGCAAACATTTTATTAAAGTAGATCAATATTCCATTTAGGAATATTTTAGGTCTTTAGGAATGTCACATGAAATTTTGAATTCATTGTTTTGCGTTTACAAATACTCAAATATTACGAAAAGTGAATTTGCACACAATAAAATAATATTTTGTAATTTGAGAGTATATAAAAAAGAAAAAACTTTGAAATACAAATCCTATACATTTCCAAACTCAAGATTAATATTTTCATAGAGAAATTTTTAAACAGATTCCAAACAATGTAAGCTTTTTTGTATTTATGCTTTTTTGTATATATTTGGTACAGAATTAATATCAGCGATTGATTTAAGTGAATCTTTAATACTTCCATTTAATTTTGAAAATAAATTAAAGTAGTAATATTATCAATAATAATACGTTTATATGCTTAAAACATGGTACAACAAGAGATGTAACAAGAGACAGTGTTAGTATAAACATGTTTCGCATATATTAAATAGCAAGCAAATGTCTGATTATACAATGTCAATTTACTACTATTGGCCGAGCACCTTTGATTTGAGCAGTAAAATCGACACTTCTCCGTAGTGAGACAAGTAGTCACGAGCGATTGCCAGTGGTGACAAGCCAGGTCAAACGAGCTCTATACACGTTAGCGCTCGCCTTCACTCGGTCAGCTAGGCGAGTGACACCGAACGATGGCAAGGCAAGGCAAATAGGCTGTCTATACGTGGGTATTGGCTTTCACCCGGCAAACGTTAGACCATCATGGTCTTTGTATTGCTGGCTTTATAAAATAAGAATTTTTAATAGTTAGAGTTGTCAGTGGGAAAAAAACGGAAACGAGCGGATAATTTTGTTTTCAAGAATTGAGAATGCCTAGTAAATGTGTCTTGTTTAATCTAAATTAAATATAAAATTATGTACCAATAAACCTAATGATGGAATTGCATTATCATGTAATGTAGTTACATTCAAAGTTATGTTAAAATTTGACTCTTCAAAATGAAGCGAATAAAATAAATGAAGACGGTCTTTGATTCAATGTTTATATTCGGCACTATTATACGGCGGTATGATTTCCAAGCATTCTTTTTTCTTTTTTGACTTGTAGGTAAACTTGAAACAATAAAAAAAAGAAAATAAAAGCCTCATAGTGAATTATTTTAATAACAGAATATCGACAATATGTACGCTTCCAAGAACAATATTATCTCAAAATAATCGTTAACAACAATCATCAAAATATACAAACAAACAGGCAATCTGAAGAAACCAAAGAAAATTTGGCAAGATTTATGAATAATTATGAATAAACTACTTAAATATGTCTAATTATATGAGATATTTAGGCTTTTGTGTGATTTATAGACAGACAAATGACACGTGCCTGTACAATGTTACATTCGGTCGATCTTCGCTTTTTCAAATGCCACATCCCGTAATGCTGCAGTGACGAATTTTTATTAACACTTAATTGTTCTCACTGTCAATATTTTTGTCCATTTTATTACAATACATGCGAATAATTCAATAAAACACTTGGAAAAACATTTGTTTTGACATTTGATGTACTTCCCTTTGACAACCGTATCATGTACCTTATGTACTGCGAAATGGACACGGTTGGCATTTAAGATGACGTTATGTATTTTCGACTCCCGTGTTTGACACAGACCAATGTAATGCTATCTCTTTTGGCTTAAGACGGCACGCAAGAGTTAAACAAAGACAATAACATGTTTATGTTTTCAATGTCGAAATGCACCATATACATATAACGTCTGATTTATATATGTCAACATAACAAGTTCTTTAGTTTCCATAGTCTAAGGATTACTGTAGTATAGCAATGTTGACGTAACTGTGCAGACTGTGTCAATATTAAGCAGAAAAGGAAAAATGTTACTTACTTATTCTACAAACATCGGCGGGACCAAAATGAGAAATGAAGAAGGCAATTTTTGAAAATAAGTTGTTATTTTAATATGCAGGGAAGACAAAGATGAATTTCATGTTTTAGATTTATAGAATATCTGAGAATCGGTGTAAAAACTTTTGGTGCATTACTTGATATTTTTCGAAGGAAACTACAACATTAAGGTACTAATATGCGACCTATACAATATGTTAAAAACCATGTTAAAAAAAAAAGAGAACTAAAGGTACATGTGAACAACTGCGCAGGCGGTAGGACAGTGAAGCCGGTGGGTACACAAAATGCCGATGCGGCGGCGGGCGGTGGCATGTGCCTCGTGCGCGATTTTTATACGTATGGTCATGGTTATAGTCTGTCTTTTTTGAAGACGGAGTAAAATGACAGTTCATTGCGAGCATCTAGTGATTCTATCGACTATCGACGGAATATTGGTCACAATTATGGAATAAATAGCGGAACTTGTTTCATTTGAATCATCCTCGACTCATTATTCATCTAACTACTGAGCATACTACATGGAGTACTGTTCGCACCTTTGGGACGGCTCTGCCAAGTACTTGCTCGATGCCCTAGATGGACTGCAGCGCTACGCCTTCCGTGTTGTCAACGATCCTCATGTAACTGAGCATGCGGAGTCGTTACAGCTTCGCAGAGATATAGCGTCTCTTAGCGTATTCTATCGCCTGTACCACGGTGAGTGCTCTGAAGAGTTATTCAACCTTATCCCTTCCTCTCCTTTCCATCAGCGGACCACCCGTGCCGGACTGCGTTGCCACAGATGGACGGTCAGTTCAATACCGTCCCGCACTAAAAAGTTTGGCAATTCGTTTTTATACCGAACCATCAAATTGTGGAACCAACTCCCGGCGCATGTATTCCCTCCCCTCTATAACATCGGGTCCTTCAAACGTAGTGTGAAGAAGCATTTGGCCAGACCGGCAAAATGATAGTGACGGAGTGAAGATATTTGTGTTTTCCATCCGTTACTCTCATCTCTGGACTGTATTCGCACTTTCCATCAGGCGCGGTGCAGTCATTTTGCCGAGTCACAATAAAAAAAAAAAAAATAAAACAAAGAGCATTTGAGTTGCCAATTTTTGTAAGTTCATACATACACACACTGTATT
>NW_020653850.1:822122-831944 GCF_003589595.1 Hyposmocoma kahamanoa
AAAAAGGCAAACAAGTCACACTTTAGTTTTTCATTTTAATTAAATATAGATAATCAATTCCGGTTATTGTTGTTAAAATGTGTATGAATAAATATTGATCTCGATACTAGTAGGCCAACTGCCAAAACAAGAATAAAGAAGACAATAAAGCAATTAGCAATCATTACAACATCGTAAATCTATCGATAAAACTATCTACAACAACTACACAAATATTTAAAATTGTATGAAAATTGGCAACCCTACAAATGTCTTCAATTTTACTCCGTCTTCAAAAAAGGCCGATTATGTACCTACATGAACTTAAGGTGTCATGTAAATGAAGCCTCAGGCTGAAGTTTAACTTACCTCGCCATCTTTGCTTCAAATTTATAAATCTCAGCTTGAGGTCTAAGGGTCGTATTCTAGAACTCTACTCAATGCTCAAGTCAGGATTTGAGTATGGTTTAAAGCACTCGAAATCATACTCAAGTCCCTGCCATTAGGGTCGTATTTCCAGTGCTTGTGTTTCCAGTGCAATCCTGACTTGAGCATTGAGTAGAGTTCTAGAATACGACACTTAGTCCTCTTCTTAGAGGGGACCTGTGCCAGACAATAAAGGCTGATAACGATGACATTTCAATGTGTGTAACGTCGTGTCTATAATCTACTATATTACATCTTACACGTGTTTTATCTTTTTTTTTATCATGCAAGTGGGCAGCTTGCATCTAAGGATAATAGTCAGTGAGCCGTTCAAAAACATTTGCTAAAAGGGTAAAAAAATCCAAGGTCAGTTAATTATTTTGGCCGTTCTAAAAAACAAGAGTCTGAAAAGGACATTTCTTTAAACCAGGGAAACCCAGAATCGCGGGTGCTATGGACAGACATATAGAAAACCACAAATCACACCCAAACTCACGAGAGAAATAAATGTAGGTCATACGAATATTTCGCCGGCCCGGAAATCGAACTCGGAATCTCAGCGTAGCAGGCCAGTATAGTAACCATTCAGCCACGGAGGCTATTGGCGTTTTATTATTTTAAATAAGACGTCGCTAATTATAAATACTTTATTGTTGTCTTCACCCAAGAATGTTGAATTTGTAGTTGTAGACAAACACAGCTTTAATTACAACGTTAAAAGGACTATAATAATCCATTAATGGTGTAATTTTGAACACCATCAATTTCAAGTCTCTTTATTAAAATGAAATTTAATATACGTAATCAACGCAGGAAAATACTGCTACTGACCCTTGGATCTTTTTATTATATTTTCAATATGCGTGGACCTATTCAAACCAAGAAATATTCACATATCACATTCTCCATATGTGAACAGTAACATTTTTGGGAAGCTGTCAAAATAGATGCAAGTAATTATAACTTTTTTACAAAAAAAAGACCCCAAAAGTTCGTGGAGTTACATCTATTTGCCAAGTTTTATTGAAATCGGTTACCGGAAAGTGCGCGCAACCGCATTCATCCCCTAATTTGCCACCCTTAGAGGTGGAATATTTCCTTCAAATTTAAATAGAACCAATACTGAGGTAACTTCTTTCCAACAAAAAAAGAATTAAAATCGGTTCACAAATGCGGAGTTATTGCGTAATATACATTAAAAAATACAGTCGAATTTAGAACACCTTCTTTTTTTAAATCGGTTAAAAAGTAACATTTTGGGAAGCTGGCAAAATAGATATAAATAAAATATGGAAAATAAAAAGAATATATCCAATAATCATATTTGGCACAAGCAAAATGTCATATTTGGCTGGACCACATTTTTTTTTATAAATCAAGTGACGGGACAAACAAGTTGTGCGCCTGCTGTTAAACGACACGCACAACAGTTGCAGTGCCACTTACGAGATTTAAATCGCAAAGATCTTAGAGGCACTGTCACTGTCCGTGTCATCAAATTGACAAATCCCATGATGCTTGTAATTTCACCAGCACCCTTACCTTTCAAAACCGGAACGCAGTAATGCTCACATTACTGTTTGGCGGGAGAAATAGGGGAAGGTGGCAGTACTACCCTGGACAAACTTTTTCACTTCTCTACTGCTACAAAACACTTTACTTTTTGCTTTATTCTTTTAAATATACTTTCCCAAACATGTCACTTTCAAAATTTCTTCATTGCCATTATAAATACAATAACGTAAGCGAATAACTGTCGTCCAATATTAACATTATATTATATTTTTAAAATATACCCAAAATCATACAAATTTAAGTACATTTTTGTATACCCCAAAACGAACCTTAATAACAAAATCAAGATATACTCTGCGTAATCAACTATAACTCGTGTGTGAAACAAATCGCGCGGTATGAATATTTTTTTTTTTAATTAAAAATAGATGCACGACAGTCCCACAATCTTACATGTAGTTTTTTTTCCGGTCTCTGATCGTATAATATACCCTGAAATCAATTCCGATCGCAAATCGGGAAAGCCCCGGCTTTGTATTCCTTTTTTTCAAACTTTGACTTCCATCCTATCTAATCTGACTCTATGGGCGACACCAAACAACTCCTTTGAAGATATGCAGGCAAATTCAAATATCTTGTGCACTTTTGTAGTTTCAAAAATCCTTTACTAAAATGATCAAAACTCACTTTTTTCTTCTTTTTTCCAACTCTCATTGTGTTAGTGACAGCTGCAAGCATCGCCCATCGACTGACTCAGCTATCTTCGTTATCGGTATCGATACGCAGGTGTAGTCGACAATACTAAACTTATCTTTTAACTGATAAGTATATTTCGCACCTTTTGCTATTTTATAATTGATGTGTTAGATCTTTAAAAATACGTACGTAAATAACGTACAACGTGTAACGTATAACGTACAACACGATATTTTCAAATTGTTACGGCAAATAATATACCAGGACCACATCAATCAATTAGTTGGTCTCAAATTAGAAAATTCTCTATGACGACCATGGTGTGTACGGCCCCAAAAACATGGCTGTTCTAAAAGTTCTTTTGTATTCTGAAGGATATTTTGCAGGTAGTCGCTTTTTGTTATATATATAAAATATAGTGCACATTTAACCTCCATCTCACCTAATGGAAAGTGACGATGAGGTCGACGATGGAGAATGCACACCTAAATAATGCCTATTCACTCTCGCCTTGAAAAGGCCCAAGTTATAACGTTCAGGGTACAAGTCTGCAGGCAGGGAATTCCACTCCAAAGCCGTTCGCCATATAAACGTGGAAGCGTAACGCTTCGTGCGAATCTTTGGAATATCCACAACATAAGGGTGGAACCCAAGCCTACACTTAGTCTCCCAGTGATGGAAAGGGGAAGGCGGAATTAAATCGCGTAATTCCATCGCACACTCTCCGTTATATATCCTGTAAAATACCGACAAGCGGGCAA
Organism: Hyposmocoma kahamanoa; assembly: GCF_003589595.1. Taxonomy (NCBI): domain Eukaryota; kingdom Metazoa; phylum Arthropoda; class Insecta; order Lepidoptera; family Cosmopterigidae; genus Hyposmocoma; species Hyposmocoma kahamanoa. The sequence goes on from NW_020653850.1 coordinate 825,500, forward strand.
TTTTACGGCGGTGTTCAAGACTTTGCAGTTTTGCCTCCACTAATTTCGAGTCACCGATAAGCTTCTCGGCACGATTGTCAATTGAATCCAAAGTGGCCAGTTGATATGTAGCAGAGCCATCCCACAGGTGGCAGAAGTACTCCATGCATGCCTTGTGCTTGGTACAGCTTAAGCAACTGTCCCGGTGTAAAGTAACGCCTCACCCTGGAAAGGATGCGAAGCTTCCTTGCTGCATTTTTGGCCATGGCCGCTAGACTTAGCCACCATACAAAAGGAGCTAAAGGCTATAAACCATAAAGTTCATGTATTGCAAATCATTCCAGTTAATAGAATACCGATATAATCTTAGTAGAGCGTTACAGATAATAATCAAAAATCGCTCAGCGCCATCTAGCGGTATCTTATTAAAACTATATAAGTCAAAAGGAGTCTTAATAATCTGTAATTTGTGATAATAGCAAACGAAATCGTATATAGCAAAAAAAATTGTAAAGAAAGAAGCGGTGATCGTAAACCTTTCTCTTTTGATAACAAATTACTGTAAAGGAAAACATCGTGGGAATTGATGACAAATGACATTTACAATTGACAAGTTATTACGTTGTCGTTTCATAAAAAAATTACGTTTAATGTTTGGAACCACTGTTTCTTTAAGTTTTTTTTAAAGGGAAGCCTTTAAAATAGATTAAGTAACTAAAGAAATAAATTTCTAATATACTCTTTAGTGAAGACTATGAGTAAAAACGTAATGACATAAAGATAGTAAATATGTTTGAGAATTTTGTTTCACAGTATTTAATAAATTGCTTAGCTTTCAAAATGACCGAATGAAATAGCGCCTAATAAAAGGCCCAAAATTTCCTTCTGTCTATTGCTAAAAAAACTAAGTATACACCCATACTATAACTTTACAAAGGTTTCTCAAAATAGTCTACTGGCAATGGAACCTAGTTGGTATCTCCTCATTTCGCGGCCACACTACTATCCCGTGGGCCATCGAAGACGTATAGACTAGATAGAAATGGTAGGAGATTGGACGCGTACCTATTTGAACCTGCCTCGGTACGTACCACCCCCGAAAAATAACTGCTAGATAACATGTCAGCAGGTAAAATCGATCACAGGCATGAAATTAAGGTACGAGCGTTCGAATTTCCTTAGTATCGTCCAGCGTCTACAAGCAGAGGAGGTGGACCTTCTAACTCTTTGCCGTCCTACTACTGAAGACGGATCTCTAAAAAGAAGGTTACGCTTGCTCTATGCGGTTTAGGAGTTATTGCTACTAAAAATTCGCAAATGTACGTAGCTTAGAAACGAAAGTTAGTACACGCCGCCACTGAGACGCCTATTGTCCTTATCTTAATTTAGAAGTAACCGTTCCTCCGTCCACTCGTTTAGCAGAGCTCTAAAAAACTCTAAAAAGCAATGATAATAAAAAGTTTGATAACAACCTAATAGCAGGATTAAGAAAATACAAAACTGTTTAATGCCATCTAGCTGCAACTTACCTAAACTTATATGGAATATGATATTATATGGTTATGTGGATATCCATGATTATGTTAATAAATTAATAGTCTATAGCAAGTTTCACGGTCTCGGTGGTAAAGCGATTAGCAATATGTAAATATTTATTTATTTATATTTACTTAAGTAAATATAAAACATTTTTTGTTTTATTCTTTGTTGTGTATCGTCAGGTCTCAATTTCTTTGTAGTTTTTAGTAGACAACGGTATTGGTGACATAAATTAATTGTTCGTTGTATGTACATGTTAATAAAAAACGCCGCGAGTTGAAAAGGCGCAAGTGACATTAAAAGAAAAAAATGTTATGTACACTGTCATCATCAGTAAAAAAAGGCAGATCTGTCACTGTTCTTATTTTTCCCTAGATGGATAGGGTATGAAGTTACCGCAAGAGAGAAATAGGTATTTTTTGATATAATTTCTTTTTATGTTATTTTCTCGATTTTGAGTTTTTGTCACAAGCGCTCTTTCAAGTAACGGCGGCAGAACTAGTCAGTAGTGTGGTTTGTTCGTATCTCAAAAATGACATCAAAAACCTACCTTCATAATATTGCGCAAATAAATGTTGTTGAACATGTTTATTTATATCACTTGTGTCGTGTCATGATGGTTGGGAATCTCGCACTACGAGATGAGCGTCGCAGTACCGTACATTTTTTTTGCGTCAGTGTTTAGGACACAGTGTGAGACAAATAAAGCAATTTGTCTATCTTAAAAAAAAAACGAACCATGAGCGTGCCAATACGTTCTAAATGGAAATTTATCTCCACGAACGTGACCATGGGACCCGTAAAAGTACGTGTCCCGTGTGGTCACGGTTGACTTTTCTTTTTTCACTATCATATTAAAATGACCATAGACACCAATATAACAAAGGCTAACAATGAAATAACTTTGCATAAACTTTGAACAAAACAAAGTTTAATATCCTGGATTCCGAAATTAAAAAATATCCGAATAATAAAAATTTATCCGAAATTTTGGAAGTATCGTGATGGGGTAGCTTTCACGCTTATTTTTACAATAAAAACAACAGTCGATTGAAAATAGAAACAATAAATATCAAGAGATTATTATTATCCTCCGGCCAAGTGACACTAACTCACAAAAAAACGATACTTTTGGTTGGACCAAGTTGCAAATCTGTAAAACAACACTGACGCAATGAACTTTCCCGAACTTTTTCTTTAAAAGATATCCGAAAACATGTAAAAAAAGACAATTGTTGTTTATCGCGTAAATAATCTATGTATATCAACTACGTATGCAATTAGAGCAGTGCTTTACGTGTCACGATTTTGTAACCTTCAAAAATGCTACAGTTGTGTCGTATGTTGAAAGACAAAGGTCTGTTAGTTTTTGGCTTTGGGTGTAATTTCATCAATATACAGTGTTTTTTTAATGGGACAGTATGGCGACATCCGAAACCATAGAAAATACAAGGAAACTCTCTTAGGAACCATTAAGTTTTTTTTGGGGAAAACAATTTTGGCATAGTCAATTTTTTTGGTCAAGCGTCAGTTGTCCATAGAAATAGGTGCTCGACTCAGTTTTATCTAAGGATCATTTCATTGTATGGGACGAAAAAACCGGTACAAAAGAAGTTATTCAGATGTCATGAAATATTTTTCATAGAAAATGAATGAAATTGTCAATTTTTTTTAAAAGGATGATTTCATTGAGTGAGCCCAAAAAAATCGGGACTGCACAAGTTTTTTAATGCTGATAGAGTCAGTTTCTTATAAGAATTACTTTGTTGTATTGCTTCTGCTGTCCCGATTTCTGCGTTCCATACAACGAAATGACACCTTCATGAAACGGAGTCGATTAGTACTAAAAAAAACTTTGATCAATGTTATTCATTTTTATGGAAACTCAGGCTTGACTAAAAAATTTACTATGCTAAAATTGTTTTCACAAAAAAGGCTTATGGTTCCCAAGACAGTTTCCTTGTATCTTCTATGGTTTCGAATTTCCCCACACTGTCCCATTAAAAAAAAACCTATATCGGTATCAGTGATATTTTCCTTCATGGCCAGCAAAAGGCGTTGTTACTAAACACCCACAAATGTACCTCATGTATGACGCAAAGTTGAATTGCTGCGCGGTCGCGATATTATATCCCATCCTGTACACTCAGGTGATGATTCTGACGCGACGTATGTTTACTTTATGATAACAATGAATTTGGTAACTGATGTCGGCATGCGCCACTCGAAAACATTTTTTGTACGTTTTTAGGACGAAATTAGAACTTTAAGCAGCCATGTAGTCCAGAGCACATCAAGTTTGACACTTTGTACTTTGGGCTGTTGTTATCGTAAGCGGCATAGAGTTGGATTTAAGTCTTCAGTGTCAAGCTTGACGTGCTCTTGACTCTGTACTACTGAGATTTTTTTTGTAAAATAACTCCTCAGGTTTCGTTATGATTATGAATGGGAAGGTTTTTAAAATCTCTCACTAGATGTCACTAGTGGCGACGAATACCGAAAGCCAGTACAAAGATCTATAACAAAAAAACACATAGGAGAATTTCGACAACTCGGTAGCTTGACCTGTGGCTCAGTTGGTAAGAGCAATGCTACGGTGCAGCATGGCCGTGGGTTCAAGTCCCACCGGGTCGAAGAAACTTTTCTGTGTTCGATATTAATATAACTTTAAGCAGCCATTTTATGACATTTTTGGCATTTGGAAGTCAGCCTGAATTTCAGACCGAAATATCTGCCGTTCAAGTTCAAGTGACAAATATTTTTTTGAGATATCATAAAAAACCATAACCCAGTTTTAGAATATTTAAATTGTTTAATGGTATTTCAGTTATGCATCGTTAGGGTAAGTCGAACACGTTAACTAATTTAAACTATTTTTAAAAGAGAGTTGTGCTCTATTTTTTGTTATTTAAAACGGTTATTTAACCATGTGTCACTTAGCCACGTTTTAGTTAATAGACGGCAGAAGTAGTGCATATCCACGCGATGCGCTCCTCCTACCGCAATATGGCGGCTATTTGGTTTCGCAAATTAGAAAAGCATTCCGTTTAAATACACGTTTTTATAAATAAAAATTATTATTCTGCATTGCTAAATAATACCTTCCGTACTACCAACAAAAACATCTCAATTAAAATGCAGTAATACACCGCAAATCATGCACTTAAAAAGCACTAATGAAATTTTTGGTGTATTTTGATAAATATCATAATATTCCGTTTGAGTGGTTCTAACGTTTACCATGAAATTACTCTTTAAAGTATAGTTTATAAACATTTATATTCAGGGTAAACTTAAAAACGCTACTTACGGTATGTTTTCAATAAATAAACACCGAAATCACCAGCCCAAACAATAACATACACGATTGTCGTGACGTATTTTTGAAGTTGTTTATTTTTTTAAATGACAGACCACGGCATTAAAAACTTTATGGTTTGCTAGAGTAGTTACCGAAATAGCAATTAATATTAGTTTTTTTGCTAAAATTTATAAATCTATACAAAATTTTATAAATCGGTATAAAATCATCACCGGCACCTCTAGGTGTGGTATGCGTCTACGGCTTCATGTATCGCGTGAGCGGTTAAATAATTTGAAACCTAGCGATTGGATATACGTCACGTCGTGTCGGTGTCGATCCTTAGACGCAATTGTGACCGGATAAAGGCGTCCACAAAAGGTATGTGGGCGCTTTGATTTGGTAGATTTGTACCGTAACAATAATGAGACGTTCCACAATTGGGTACGAGTCTCTTTTCACCAGACAGGTTACGTAAGCACATCACAGGCTGTTGCCATGTCAGGTATTTACCTCAGAGTTCTCCACTGACTGAAGTAAAGGCAGATCCACGGGTAGAGACAGATCTCGGTTGTAACCCTCGTCGTCCGACGCGAAGCCCAGCTCTTCGCCGTAGCAAGTGTGCACCTGAGGGAATAAACAAAGCTTATAGCGTATACAAGTTGAAAAATGGCATTATTCATTAGATTCAGGAACTTTACAAGTTAGTTCCACCCTCACCGTCCCTGCTTCGGTCTTTTTTTTATGATACCAACTGATGGGACGAACAAGCCGTGCGCCTGATCGTCAGCGACACGCCTGTCCATAAAAATAAATCGTAAAGTTCGTAGGGCGCGTTCATATTGTCGTGACGACAGACAGTCGTGCAGTTTAAAGTGACGTGTCTTGGACTTTTAAATGAAGTTGTTCACACATAGAACAACATAATTAACTGTCGTTCACGACTTTTTTGACGTTACCACGACAGACTGTAGTGACAATGGGAAGAGCTAGAACAACAGCCGTCTCACGATAAATACAACGTCACCATAAAAAAGTGACGACAGGTAATCGCAGCTTCAAACGACTCTGTCGTGCAAAGAACAAGGCGACTGCCGTGAACCGACAATACTGTCGTTCAACGATAAAATAAATGTCCACGACACAGTCATGACAGACAGTCGTGATATGGGAACAGGCTAGACACGACAGTCGTCTAACGATAAATAAAACGTTACGACACAATAGGATCGCGCCCTTAGGGGCACTGCCACTGCGCCCGTCACCCTGAGACATAACGATACCAGAAGTATCAATTAAAGTAAGGGACGTTTTGTCGAAAATGAATTACATATCGACATCTCCAACGTAAAGTATCGTATGTCGAAATTTCCAAGTTTACAGGGGAGCCTTTTAAAGTTCTGAATTCACTGATATTAGCATAACACGTGACTAGCATTTCTCAGTTTTATACATCAAAGCTCGTTACTCACATAGAGTATTATAATATCCTAGATATCGGTTAGATGATCTATTAGATTGTCACTCTATGTGAGTAATGAGCTTTGCCGAATAAAATGGAGAACTTTAAAACGCTCCCCTGTAAACTTGGCAATTTCGACATACGATACTTTACGTAGGAGGAGG
>NW_020653850.1:836944-849526 GCF_003589595.1 Hyposmocoma kahamanoa
TTAAAAAATGTTTTATTATTCAAGTTCCAAACAAAAAACATCATTCCCTCACACTTTTACCTTCACTCGATTTATGAACGCATTTTTAAACTGGTAAATGCATTTTGTAAGTTTTTGGAAGTTGGCAGCGCCGTAAACGTTTCAAAATGACGAAATTCAACTTGTGTGTGTCAAAAGTTTCTACTACGAAAAGATTTAATTTCAAATTCTAAAACTTACATTTTTGACATTCCTTTCATATAAAAAGAAGTTAAGCGTTTGATTTTGTTTATTAATTATTCACTCACACAAGTTATTGGTAGCAGTAAGCTTACACAAAATATTAAGTCCAAAAGTGTATATCGCTATTTTTTCTTGATTTATTTTGATTTCGTCATTCCCTCACCCTCAAATGTTTTAACTGCCCCATACATTTTCTTAAAAGTAATTTATTTTGGGGATCGCCTATATCATCAAAAACCATTTACATAAATGACATTGACAAAAAATAAATACAAATTCTTCCTAAAAATTTTCATCAAAATCGAAAGCACGAATTTCGAAATTTGCCCAAGTAATAATAGCAATGTGGCGTGTTGCATATAAATGCTCAAAGTGGTCAAAGCGGCACGTACTATTTGCCGGTTCTGGAACCTGAGTCCCCGAATCCGGCCGACTGTTTCATTACCGGGGAATAAAGCCATTTTGTTAAAAAATTCAAAATTTATACTTTTGGATGTGACGAGAGTAAAATAGATACTTAAAAAATAATAATGTATTTATTTCCAACTTTTGGTTTACAGCAAAACATCATTGTGTCTTTCAATGTGTTGTTTTTGTTGTGTTGGTGTTCCAAATAAATAAGATATGACGATCCCAGACTCTCCAAAGCAGCACACTGCATACCAGTGAAACGAGAACTGGTGTGTTCTTTTGTTTCTTAAATAAACAACTTCACACTAAACGGGGTAACAATAAAGTAACATACATACACACTGCCTTCGGAATAAATAAAGGCACAAGTAGCAAAGTCTAAATTCGTACATAAATGTGTAACTATTTCTATAATTATTTTTTTGGTGTTTCAGATGAAAAGAATAGCTAAAATATACATTTGATAATAAGTAGTTTATTTATGTTATAAACATGTTTTGCCCAACATACGTGCCCGTTTATTTTGGTATTTTTAACCCGGCTCGTTTTTAAGGACATCCCCAAGCTGATCGATATATGTACGCCGATGTCTATCTCTCTCTCCGCGTCTCCATCCACATTCGCTCAATAATTTTGTGCCGTCAATCTATTAACATTTTTTTTTACATAACTAAACCATCGAAGCATCCTGTTCTCTATCCTGGTCACAACATCATCTTTCATACCACACCTAATACTAATACAGCAAATATTGCGCAAGCCTCATTTCCACAGCATTCATCGTACTTTCCTGCTTTCGCAAATTACTTTTTTAAAGGGGAATAATAAAAGTTACGAAAAACAAATTCAATTGCAGGAAACTAAGGCTGATATTAATTCGTATTACAATCTTATTAAGATGCATTAAAATGAGTTACTGAAAAATAAAAACAGAATATACCGAAAAAATTAATCGTATTTAGCAAACAAGCAAGAACTTGATCAAATTAAAACGGTTCTTCCGAATAATACCCTAAACTTCCGAAAGAAAAACTAACTCATCGATGTATGTCCTATGTTGTCACTCATGACAGTATTTCCCTTTGATGGAATAGTTTAAGAAGCATCAAAATTGATGAAACGTATAAGGTCGCTTTCAAATTTATAAAAGGTGATTTACGATAAAAATGGCTAACAATAGTTTTCGGTAAAATATAAATTAAGTTTACTAACTTAAGACTTCTAGGTCAGCAAGATTTTTCGGAACTTTCGGTATTTCATTCGGTTGTTTCCGTATTCTTATTAGCACAAAACCTTTCGGTATACAGTAATATTCATATTTTGATTATGCTCATTTTTAATTTACATTTCGGATCTTTATTACTTACCTTTTCCTTAAATAATCCATTAAAATAAATATCTGTACCAAATACCAAACGGTCAACGTGTACAAAATAACAAATTTCAAAAAACACAAATCTTTTCTAACTTGATCATCTTAGCCTAACAAATACTGTTAACGATTACCGGCACTAATGCATGGCAAACTAAGTAATATACCACAGTTAACCAAACTGTCTTTCATACTCGTCGGTATTCTCTTTATTTGTTTTTTTTAAGGCACCAAGTGGCGGCAGAAATAGGTAAGGTGGCACAATACCCTGGACGAACCCTTTCACAAGGAGCTCTACTGCTACCAGAACACATTTGGACTCTTATTCACACCCCTGAATTCTCATTGGGGTAGGCAGGTAATACTATCTATAGAGATAGATAATACGGACTTCTTGGCTTACCATCCTTGGTCAACCACATTAAATGTCTCTGACGACATTAATCTTGTTGCGTTGGAGCCGCTTTTGTTATACCATATTAATTAGTCACGTTACAGCGTAATATTAACGTCAAAGCATTCTTCCTGTCAAGTTTCTATACATACATACGTATACTTACGTTGACAGAGATTATAGACACTCTTGCTTTTATTACATTCAAGCAAGCTCTTCCAATCTTCTCACTACGCACTCCAGCCTTTTAAAGATAATTTTCGATTTAATATAATCCTTTTCGCCACTTTACCTTCGTTCATCCGCTCAATGTGACAAAACCACCTAAACATAATTAAATATTTTATTGAATGTCAGGCTGTTTCACTACCATGGTATTCAATTATTTTTTGTGAAATTACTCCACTGGTTTGTTATAATTATTAATACAAAGATCGAACACTCAGAAAAAATTCCTTCGATCCGGCAGGATTCGAACCGACGTCTTCCAGGAAACCGTGCCAGACGCTATGCCAACTAAGCCACGGAACGAAGCAGCGGATCTCACGAATTTTTCTATGTGCTTGTTTTGTCGGATCTTTGTAATTGGTTTTCAGCGACTTTTTAGCCGTCTGCCACGGTTTGCTAGAAGACGTCGGTTCGAATTCGGCCGAATAGAAGGAATTTTATTAATAATTATAACACCTCAACATACCTTTCACTATTTTTGTCACAACGCCCTCTTTCAAACCCCATCGTTCACGGTTCATGGTACCCTTCACTCATTCATTACACGTTACACAATCTTCACAACCGTGTTACATAACTGTACCCATAATCAGTTCAAAATAGAAATAAAAAAAATATATTTGTTAACAATTTCACTGAACAACATATACGCCTACTCACACTGCATAAATAAATCTGCGACTAGTGACCTAGATAGACTCAGTGTAATTAGTAACAAAACAAGGTATGTTCAATTATGAACCGAATGTGATAACGATACGGTTAGTAGTATACTAGTACGGCGCAGTCTGGGCCGGTGCTACTTTTTTATCACAGCAAACAAGCCGTAAAAACTTGCATATCATCTATGACTCCCACAAGGGTAGGCAAAAACTTTAGTCTCTAAGTTACTGACATGTCTCTTTCTCTGTCGCATTAGTTTTTTCATATACAGACTTAGCAGCGATAGAGCTCCTTGTGAAAGAGTTCGTCTAGGGAAGTACTGCCACCTTACCTATTTCTGCCGCCAAGCAGTAATGTGGTCATTACTGCGTTCCGGTTTGGAAGGGGTGAAATTACGGGCACATGGGACTTGTCAACTTGTCTTAGGGTGATGGACGCAGTGGCAGTGCCCCTAAGATCTTTACTAAGTGTTACTGCAGCCCACGGCTTGTTTGTCTCGTCACTTGATAGCAATACTTATTAATTTAGGAAAAGGGATATTTTGATTTTATAACTAATTTGATTACTGTACTTAATTTTCTTTTTATAGAGTTTAGCTTTCAGAAGGCCGCAATTTCTATGCAATATATTACACGTATAAGTTAAATGTTATATAACAATATAACAATTTATGTTCTATAACATAAATTGTTTGGGCCTACAAGATAACACGGCTGGCTTTTAAATTCTGCACGATTTTTACCTCGGTGATCAAACGGTTAGCACCATGAGATCTGGATGAGGAGGCTCCAGAATAGTTTTCCGGTAAGACTAATTTGGAAAATGAACTTTTCTAAATGGATTCTAGTCTGGGTATTCCGGGTAGTGTCCCAGACTCAATTCCGTTGCTCTGGTGTTCTTAGTATAGGAAATTCCCTAGGTTTTCTGACACATTACCTTGCTGGTCTGCCACGCAGAGGTCCCAGGTACGATTACCGGGCCGAGAGAAATGTATCAATGATTCATGACCTACATTTATTTCTCTCATAAGTTTGGATATAATTTATGATTGCCTATATGTTTGTCCATGGCACCCGAGACCCAGGGTGCCCCTAATGCGCGGCTATAAGCGTGTGCGTTATTTACTATTACTATTATGTTACGTTAAAAAAATTTACATTACCCATGCACTGGTTAAATTATGAAATCTTTTCTTATTGTAAGTTTTTTATATTCAAATAAATATATTTATTGTAATCGACAAACCTTGTCCAAATATTAAGTTTCCACATTCATATCCTTCTGAGGTTATGGAGTGAAATTCCTTGCTTGCAGATTTGTTCCCTGAACGCTATCACTTGGTGCAGATGCTCATATACAAAATAAACGTTTAAATGGTAACACAGCACGGTCCAGTGGAAACGAAGCACACTCAAATTTCTGTCCCAGGCGCAACATAGTCCACTATTACGTCTATCCAGAACGCGGATCTATGGAATACAATCACGCCAAAAAGAGCTCGAACTTACGTCGTAGCTCAGCGCATCGACGACCGTCATTTGAATGTGTTTAAATTTCAAATTCGCGGCCTCTTGGAGACGGTTGTTTTCACCGAGCCTGTTTCATTTTTACAGTTAAGACATTCATGCTTTATAGTTGATTTTTCTTTAGAAAAACTGCGCAGTATCAGTTTAAAATATGACATTAGTTTGTAGGGTAGGTGTAAATTCGAAATTGATATGGGAGCGCTCTACATTTTTGTACATTTTATGCAGTTTTTAACCTCCAATGCAAAGAGAAGGTAGTTTCTTTTATGATACTAAGTGGCTGGAGGAACAAGTCGTGCGCCTATCTGAGGGGCACTGCCACTCACTGCGTCCGTCACCATGAGACATAAGTTGACAAGTCCCATGTGCCTGTAATTTCACCAGCACCCTTACCCTTACAAGCCGGAACGCATTAATTTTCACATTCTACTTCCCTGGACGAATTATTTCATAAGTAGCTCGCTACTAATTTTGTACGGAATTACCATACTTATTATACTATGCCTTGACCGACTCGAAGTGTGCATGACAAAATATGTTATGTTGCTAATGTTTAATGGGGAAATATTAATAAATTTTATCAAACGATTGAGGAGACTGTTTTATTGAACGACATGTTTTTTATTTATTTCCTAAACTTAAATAAACGCATAATCTGATGTTAACCGACGATGTGTTTGCCTATTCACTGCAGCCTTGAATAGCCCTAAATTGTAGTTTCCGGGAAACACAGATACCGATGGTGTATTCCATTCCTTCTAAAGTATACATTAGAAAAGAGGAAACAAAGTGCTTGCGGTGGTAATTAATCTTTACAAACCCGTGTCTCAATGCTCCATATATAAAACATTGCAGAATTTACCTGGTAACGGAGCAACATAATTAATCTATTACTTAAAAAAAATAAGATTGTAAATAACGAATGGAGCATTTATACATGTCTGTAGGTTAGAGGTAAAAAGTGTAAGTGTCAAAAATTACAGAAAGTTTTAAAGACAGTGAAGCCGGATTTACATTTGTCTTAAGTGTCATGTCGTGACGCGTCAAAATGATATCGGTTTCGTACAAACTGCACGAACCGTCACGTCAGATTGTGACACACTTATTTATATCTAACCATAATAAACGTATGAAACCGATACCTTTCTGACGCGTCACGACACGACACGTCAGACAAATGTAAATCCAGCTTGAGGCTCTTAATTAGGCATTTAAAATCAATCTTAACGTCAAATAAAATATGAAACAGAAAACAAACGACGATGGGACTTATAGTCCATTTCACATAGCATGTTATCTCATACAAGTTTCTATAGACGACTTTACTTTTTTTTATTATTTATTATTATTTTACTTTAGACTGATTTTACTGATGTAAAATCGAATTATCTCGAATTATATCGAATAATCGTCTTATCGAAATAGTCTGTAACGAAGAGAGAATCGATTTAGAGACTATAGTTTAAGAATAAATAATACACAAAATAAAAAGGATTCAATTATTACGTTATTAAGTTACTAAAAAACTACATAACAAATAAAAAATCAACAACAACCAAACAAAAAGTCAACAAAATAGTTAAATCAATAGCAACGAAACGAAACTTGAACAATTACTCCAAAAACTAAAGAAAAGGACCCGTATTCAAGGTGTATGCACACGTATTGACGCGAGATACGCAACAGCCGATTCATGTTATCGATTGTATGTGTAAATTTCTATGGATAAATATTCCGTTTTACACATCAACTAGTTGAGGTAATTTATTTTTATCTTTATCATTTCAGCCCCCGTATGCTGCCTCGATAAAGCTATTATATCCACACTTTACTGTCAATTTCGATTTTATCACCGCCATTTAAAAATTTTATCACAATAGCGAACATAGCGAGCACTGTGACGTCACATTTTAATGTCACCGCGAGCGCCGGGGACGAATGACTGCAAAAGATTAACACAGTGCCAAACATGGCTGCAAGGTCACAGCTGATTTTAAAACACAGTAATTTTATCAACGTAAAAACTGAGCGCGACAAACGAAATGAAAAGACATATTTTTTAAATTTTTATTGAATTGATATTCAGTTATATTTTGTGAAATTACTCCACTAGTTTGTTATAATTATTAATACAAAGATGAAGAACACTTAGACAAAAATCCTTAACTTAGCCTAATCTTAGAAAAAATGGCATACCGTGGCAGACGCTATACCAACTAAGCCACGGACCGACGCAGCGGAATTCACGAATTTCAGGATTTTTTTCTGAGTGTTCGATCTTTGTATTAATAATTAAGATATTTTATGTTTCATCGTTTTCGTTGCGATGACTGAACGATAAAAATAGCTAGCTTTATACGCAATTTCATCTCGTCGTCCTTGTTCTTCAAAATGTACAACAATAGTTAATTACCAAATAAGCAAATGTAGCTTCGTCATTTTTTGTTTCATCGTTTTCGCGGCGATGATTGAACGATAAAAATATCTATATTCGCAATTTCATACCGTTGTCTTTGTTCTTCAAAATGTGTAACAATAGTTCATTACCAAAAAAGCAAACTTAGATTTATCAACTGAATTAAATATTGTCACGGGGAAGTTTATCACAAACATTCCGCCATGCTACGACCACAGTTTCTATCTACTTTATATACTGCAATTGTTACTTAAATTTACAATTGAAACTAATTTAAGTAACAATTGTTTGTTTTTGGCTTAGAATAATAACACATAGAAACCTAGCCCGCACACGCTAAGTGAGGCAAATTGAAGCGCTCCCAATGGGCCTACACGAGCGGGCGGGTCTTCAGTGCTCAAGGTTAACTTGCACAGCGAACTTTGCACGCTCAAGAATTTTAGCTAAAAATGACGAAGTGTGCGGTAAATGAGTGTAAAAATACGTCAGACAGACATAAAATAGATACGAACATCACATTCCACAAGGAAGTAACGCGTTTCAACCTGTATTTTTATATAAATATTCACTAAAACCGAAAATTAACCTACTACTAAAACTAGCCTACATGAATTTGATTTTTGCCTCACTTGTGACAGTTCGTTTGATACGAAACTATCATTCTATGCGTTATTATTCTAAGGTTTTTGGAATATCATAACAAATTTGCTATTTCTTTTTTAACCCGATTGTGAGATTAATTAAAAATAGTATGCACGCAACGTTAAAATTTGCAATGTCACAAATGTTTGTAAAAACATCTAAATTCTAAAATATGGACTTTTTTAAGCACCTCTACCTCTCACATATAGGTTTAGTTATGTTCCTGTACATTGTAAAATTCCTGATTAGAAACAACAAGGGTAGAATTATGTCTTCAAAATCATAATTTTTTTATGTACGTTTATCGTTAAGTAACTTACCCACTGCCAGTATTCCTGACTGGTCATAGGCTGGTCCATGAGCGCGTTCTGCCAGATGCGGAACAGGACGAGGTACGCCTTGTCCCGACCCGTGAACGATGTGAGGAAATTCTTCTCGCCGTCGGTGCACACTAAGATCGCGTTCGGGATCACCTTGGAAAGAAAATCTTTTTGACAACATAGCAAACAATGCTTATTACAATAGAAATCGGCCTAAGCTAGTTTGTCAAGACTATCGAATATATAACCAGAAATAAAGACGAAATAAGGGCCAGCCATCCCTGACAACTCATCATGCAAATAGGCCTTCTGTCGCTATTAAATATCAACTCTCTTTTGCGCTGAAATCACAAATTAGAAAACGGAAAAGTACAACGCCAGCAACTGACCTGTGTGTACGTCTCCGTATATTCCGAAAATATTCTGTATTTATTGTAATAAAGATAATATCTCTAACAATGGGGTGCTGTTCTATTTGGTGGTGTGGGGAAAAACAGCAAAACATCTAATTACAAAACAAACGGAACCACATTTCATCGGTGATTAAGTATTAAATGTAATTTTACAATATTCGTTCATTGTAGCAAAGCTCAAGTTAAACTGGTCGTTTTGAAGTGAAAGAATTGGCAACACCCGTCAATTGTTTCGAATTCGGCTGGCCAATCGGAGTGCAGTTGTCACCGTAATGATATGGCAGAATAGTTTTCAAACAAATTAAATGACATTTCGTCTCTATTTCTGTTTATATACTCGATGGTCAAGACTTTTGATAACAAGGTTGATAAGCGGTGTATACATAATTATCATAAATCGGATATGAAGAGTACATTTATCGAGTTCTTAGATTTTCGCGATTGGAAATGAAACTACTATTTAGTATTTCCTCTGATGAAAAATCCCAAGCAGACAGGACTGTACTGCTACCAATTAATATGTTTTCTTTATTTTGTTTGGGATTTCCTTTTAAAATAAGTTTAATAGTAATAATCTCAGTACAAAATACTAAAAACCTCAAAAGTTCGCGGATTACATGGTCGGTCGGATTACAGGCTTTATCGAAATCGGTTAACGAAAAGTGCGCTAAACCGGATTCATAACCTAGTTTGCCACCTTTAGAGGTGGAATATTGTCTTCAAATTTAAATGGGACCAATACTGGGGCACCCTCTTTCCAACAAAAAAGAATCATGAAAATCGGTTTACAAATGAGTTATCCTGTAACATACCTACATACAAAACAAAAAAATACAGTCGAATTGAGAACCTCCTCCTTTTTTTAAGTCGGTTAAAAAAGTAAAAACAAATATTGTACTTAGGAAATGAAACTAATTTTCCGGATTTAAATCGCGCATATTTGTTTTTTCAAACAAAACAACGTTTCGGGCACTTTACAAGTCCCATGGTCACGGTTGATAGTCAAAAATCCGGAAAAATAGTTTCATTTCCTATGTGTAACAATGGCGAAAACCTAAGAACTCGATAAATATTGTATTAATACAAAGGCTGGTAGCGAACGACGCTTTCTCAACTGAGCTACAGAACGTACCGGCAGACCTAACGAATTGGATGGAATTCCCTGCCTGCAGACTTGTTCCCTGAACACCGTAACTTGGCCTTTTCAAGGCGAGAGTGAATAGGCATTATTTAAGTATGCATGCCACATCGTCGACATTACCGCTTTCCATCAGGTCAAATGGAAGTCAAATGCGCACTAATTTTCTTATAAAAAAAGAACCCCTTAATAAAATAAATAGAAAGTTTTGCCATCTCCTAAATAATCACTCTTTATAAGATCGAGTTTGAGAAAGTAAGGCATCGATAGGGTATTACAATCCCGATCAATCAACTTCAATTACAACTTTTGTAACTATAGTTCAGAGTAGGGTGGATTGCATTAATATTAGATATACATAACTAGTTGATGACTTTACCATCTCACACAGCAGTGATCATGGGACATATAAAAGGCCCGAAACGTTGGTTTGTTTGACAAAACAAATATATGAGATTTAGATCCGAAAATATATGAATGAAATGAAATGAATATATTTCCTTTTCAATTTAGGAATCGGGAAAATAAATAATTTTTTTCTACTCCTGTATTTTAATCTGTCAATTATGATTTCATAAACCACATATTAAAGGCGCTCTTTTTAGTTCTGAATCAAAATTCCATTGTCTATGGTACTCGCCACTGAGCTGAGTTTCAAAAAAAAGAACGTCGCATTTTTGATAATTAAAATATCAATTAGAACGCTATTTAAACGCTCTACTGCCTCCTGATTGGTGAAATTGGCCTAAAACTCTTGCAACCGGAGCATAAATCTTTTTTTGAAAAAAAAAAAAATTGTTAAAATATATGCGGTACTTGGCCAGTTCTATTCTGTCTCTTTGGTTTTTGTTTTGTAGCGTTTGTTTGGCAGTCGTCTAAATATATGAAGAGGCTGTATGGTGGAACCTTTGCCTACCGTAATAAATGGGTTAAAATTTAATTTAAAAAAAATTGCGTTTGTTGTCATGGATTGTTTACAAAATATACATTAAATATTAGTTCTGTTTCTATATTTAATTTACTCGTAGAAAAAGTGTTGTATGCAATCATTACATAATTAGGTCTTAAAATATCGTTACCATTCAACTGTAACCCTCATTATGCAATGTTTGCATAAAATACTAAAATATCTCTTGTGGTCCATGAATGTTTACAGTAATGCAATAATTAATAGGAGAGATCCTCACCAGCGCGGTCTTCTCCTTGGTGATGGCGGTGACGTCCTTCCATCGCAGCGACATGCTGGTCTCCCAGCCGAAGATGCTCGCGTAGAAGCAGAGGTAGTTCTGCGACGCGTACAGGCGCCCGTGCGCAAGGATGTCCTTTTGCAGTGCGCAGGAGTAGTCTGAAACCAACACCATGACAAATTTACACTACTAGCTCTTCTTGTCATCATCGTCATAATTTCAGCCGAAAACGTCCACTGCTGGACACAGCCTCACGCAACTTTCACTTTCACAATAATA
Organism: Hyposmocoma kahamanoa; assembly: GCF_003589595.1. Taxonomy (NCBI): domain Eukaryota; kingdom Metazoa; phylum Arthropoda; class Insecta; order Lepidoptera; family Cosmopterigidae; genus Hyposmocoma; species Hyposmocoma kahamanoa. The sequence goes on from NW_020653850.1 coordinate 848,156, forward strand.
AAAAAACGTCCGATATAAAAACAAGTCCTCTGATTACATTTTGTATGGAGAATAATTAAGAAACCAGACAATTTTTAGTTCTTCGAAGTTACGACCAAATATCATGCAAGAATGATTTAACGATAGACTGCTCAGTTCAAATTAACGCACACTAATAATACAAATATATAAAATATTATAATGATGTAAGGTATAATTTTGAACAGTTTGACCAGTGCCGCTGTGACCACAGAACTTACCTACTATGAGTCTCTCGTCGTCGGGCAGATCTTTAAACAACCGTTTGAAATCATCCGACTTGCTCTTGTACGTGGGATAAAATGCATTGTACCAGCTTTTCTTCTTCGTCCGACCGCCTCCACCGCCGCCACCGCCACCACCCCCGCCCTCGGCGCCCTTTGAGCTTGATACAGGCGACTAAAAGCAATGACTTTGTTAAATGCGCCATTTTTTACCATATACCTGCTATTAATTGTAGATGTCAAAGTAATGGTTTGGCCAAAAAGGCCGTGTGGTGCTTGCACTAAATAAGAACATTTTTCTAAGTTTAAAAATGTTTAATTTTTCTGTTGCTTTAATTGCATTCATAAATATTTTCACACATGCATTGTCGATGTTCTTCTCACTAGGCACGAACATCCAAGAACATTCTCGATTTGATCTGAGAACGTCTTCCGTGGTCGTTCTCTTCGAATGTTGACTCTATGTATCTCTTACGCCAATTTACTTGCATCAAACCACCTCTCTGTCACTTCGTCCTTTTTTCAAGTCGTGCGCCTGGTGGTAGGCGACACATGTGTGTGTCGCCTACTACCATGCCTATCCTTAACAGTTGCAGTGCCACTCAGAGCAATCGCAAAGGTCTTATAGGCACTGCCGCTGCGCCCGTCACCCTGAGACATAAGTTGACAAGTCCCATGTGCCAGTAATTTCACCAGCACCCTTCTAAACCGGAACGCAGTAATGCCTTCATTACTACTTGGCGACAAAAATAGGTAAGGTGGCTTTACTTCCCTGGACGAACTCTTTCACAAGGAGCTCGAGGAACCACACTGTCCACGTTCTCTTTCAAACCACATTTATCAAAATCAAATTCAATTTTTCATTATCAATACACGTCATATAAATTCAACAGCCCAAGCATTAAAAAGTACAATTGTCTCCGTCGCACTTACCTTGGCATTGTCAGTTTTAAGCGGGACAGGTGATGGAGCAATGTCGTTCGCGCTGGAGATGGAGATGGCGTCACCAGCGGGGTGTGTCGGTATGAGAATACCCTCGCTCTGCAACAACGAGTCTTCTATAAGATTTCCATGGAAATCCTATAGAATATTTATGTGAAATTTTGTTCTGGTGTACAAAGACTTACTC